>NC_042529.1:6562500-6757500 GCF_900963305.1 Echeneis naucrates | reverse complement strand
GTCTGTGTTTTGGGTTTCAAAATTTGGACTGTCAAAACACAAAAAAATTACAGATACAAAAAGTGAATGATTTGTATAATTAATTAATTCAAATAATCAGTCAAAGAACAAAAACTGAAAGATATTGAGATTATTATTGCACTAAACAGCATGAGGTGGTTGAATGTGGGACAAATAATTACCAATAATGCTTAAGTGCTGTACTTGTTTTGTGCATAATATTGTAACTGTACACAAAGAAGGAAAGCAAATCCACACCATTTACTTTTGTGAAAAAATGAATGCCTTCAGTGTTTGTTGTTGGGTTTTGCTGACTGACTCTCAGTATATCTGAGCTCTCGTTGTAGAGATAGAAACATATAACTGACATCTTTATCCCAGTACAACCTGACTTCGGGATAACACAGTACATAGATACAATATCACCAATCCCTGATATTTGACATTCCTCATCATTTCTCCTTCCTGCTTTGATTTGATGAATCCCCCTTGCTATACATTTTGTGAGGGCCAGGAGGAAGCTGCAGCTCCGATTACTGACCCTGGGGAAAAAGGGCGTAACATTAACCATTAGAACTGCAGGAGTCCAAAACTATGATGACCATAAAGTTTTTATTATTTCTTCAGTATTGAAATCTCATCAAAGTGCATAAATCATTTGTGTGTCCCACCGCTCATTTTTATTGGAGAAAGAAAAGGAAATGAGGAGAAAAAAAAGAAGGGAGTGAGGCACCGGGATGCCTGCGTAGTGAAGGACAGCTGAGGCGATGGCAGTTCACGGCATCTGCACGCTGTCTTACTTTTCAACAAGGCGACACATAAAAGTATTGATATATATACACTACATATTCTCATTCAAATTAATAGGAAAGTGTGTCAAAACTTATGACTGGTTGTGTAAGTGTGGTGTGGTGTTATATGATATATATCAGGATGTGGAAGTCGTCTAAGAAGATTAAAAAACAGGAAGAACAGCAAACTGTTAAACGGTAAATTAGAAGGTATGATAACTAGAAAAAGCCTCGATGGAGCCTCGATGCACATGCAGTTACACAAGTTGCAATCAAAGCACTTATCTTCACAGGAACATTTCATGAGGTACCTTAAACTGCTTTCTGCTCAAAACAAAACGATTTATTAGATAAACACTTTAAACTGTCTGGGCCTAAAGAGACATCTGTTTAGGATTCCGCGACAAAGAAGACACGAGGATATTAGTGTTTATGTCTGAGTCTTTTTTATTAACTGGTTAGGAAGCTCCTCTGCATGCTGTTTGTTTGCCAATTTCTGTCAGCTCCCCAAATATTTGCTTCAAGTCCCGTGTGGTTTTAGCTTTGCATCCTGTGTGTCTCAGGATACAGATGATGTTGCGTTATTTCCTTTCAACGAGAAGGAGACTATATCTTTTGACTCTCTTCCATCTTCCAAGCCAATTGAATGAACATGAGATGTGAAAAACACTGTCTGGACAAATAAATGCTCTGTTGCGTCAAAAAAGGGAAATTCGAATACACTGAAAACCTAAACTTTCAGTTCGTATAGAAATTGGAATACAATGTATTGTGGAAGGCTCTCTTCATTTGCTATGACCTTGGTTTCAGTATGCCACTGATCAGTTTTTCAGGACAACGAGTCCTTTAAGTGCAGCCATAAAGGAAGTAACTAACACTTGTGTCTTCTGTTGGTACCTGGAGGTTAAAGGTTACGTCATGTGGACAGAATACAGACTATGGCCACAGGCAAGTAAAAGAGAAGGCCATGTCTTGAACTTGACCTCATGACCTGTAGGCCACCCTTGCCCCTTACTCTGTCTTGCAGGTATGGAAAGACTAGGCCAGCCAAAGTTCAAGGTTCAGAATATATGTGCATTGTGCATGTGTGCCAAAGATTGCATAAGAGCATTTTTGTATCTGCTTGTCTGCATTAAGGGAGTGTTGAGTAAAATGTATAACATTTACGAGAGAGTGTCTGGCAATCAAGTGTGAAATATTCCAAAGTGATTAAGGATGATGTTAACCAACGGCTCTTCCTATTTGGTCATGACGGCGCAGATCACTTTATCCATCCAGGAAACAGAGCGGAAACAGAGACTGGGAGAATGTCGGGGTATAATGTCATCCCCCAACCCTCCATTTGACACTACAAGAGAGGCTTTAGTCAGTCTAAATAATCCATGCTGTTCCATTAAATTTGCAGACTAGCTTCCTAGGAGAGAGACAGAGTGGAGGGATCAGCCTAGAAGAAATGAGAAGTGGAAAGTTGGGTAATGGTTTAGAGTACACTTGTCTTCACCTTGGAATAAATGACCAGAAAAACGATGATTAAACCAAAACTAGATGTTGAGAATGAAGACGAGACCTGGTTTGATAGAGAGTGAAAGAAAGACACTGAACAAGTGCTTTCAGTGACAATGATTTGCTCATGATTGCCTGTTTTCCACCAGAAACATTGCCCTTTCCCCAACTGCTGAAATAAAACCATTTGGAGTGTGTGGGGAGCGCCACCAGTGTGACTGTGGATTGTTGCAGTAACAGTGTTATTGACTTGTTGCTCCAGCTACATTTGCTTAGTGCTCTGGAGGCCCGATCAATAGACTGTGAAGTCTGATGCCTTGCTAATCAAGGCCAGCAGCCATGCAGGGTCAGCCTTCTGCAAAAACTCAGAAAAAGAAAAAAGGACAACTAAACGAGAAAGGAAGAAAATGCAAAAAGATAGGACATCGCAGAAAGAGAAGAAGGGGAACTTTGAGGGCCAACGACGACAGCCTCAGTTAATCAACTAGGAATTCTCCGTCAGTTTGTTTTTTTTCCTTCCACCACTAGACATAAACTCATGCGTGTCTCTCTCTCTCTCTGTTTCTCAGCAGTGTGGGCGTGAGGCACAATGAGAGATGCAGATTGCTGGTTCACCTCTGCTTTCTGGTGAACCGTGGTTCACAAGTCAAGGGGCATCTGGGCTGCTCTGGGACTTTTGGAAATGCAAGAGCCAATCCATATTTGCAGAAACCAGTTGAGAGATCTCAAGAGGATCTATAGTGCTTGACATAGATATAGAAGGTGGGAGTTAATCTTGAGCACATTAAAATGATTATTCAAAAAAGAATTCAAAGCTTAGCGTATTTAGAAAACAATGTCAAATGTTCTTAATGACACAGTTACATGTTCAGTGCTACAGACTTCAAAGGAACTCTGATTCTGCTGCTCAACATAAAAACAAACAAAAAGCATGCTTTGCGGTCAGCCTAATCCAGTTGGTCACAGTGGTCCTGATGCGGCATCAAATTCTTTGAATAATGTTCATCTGTATCCTTACATCTTGCACATCACAAGTTCACCATGGAATGCTATGGGAAATTCATGGAGGAACTGTCAATCAAATATTAATGATCTCGTCTAGCGAGTGGGTTTTCTTCCTGTTTTTCCCCCTGGTATCTGTGGTCACTGCCACTGTAAGAGACTTCCCACAAGAGAAGAACCAAAGAAGAAAGTAGAAGGTAGAAAAAGAAAAAAGGGCAAAGAAGGGTAAGGAAAAGGCTGGAAGAGTGTATGGGTGTTCAATATTTTCTTCTGAGGGGCCAGAGTCTGGTTAGTTTCAGTGCAAGCAGGGTCTTGATACACACGTCCCAAGGGCTTGAACACAAACTTGTACACTGTTTGTGTCGTTGTTTTTGCTCTTTCTCAGAGCTTCTTTCTGTTGTGTTGTCAGTCAGCGAACTGGGATTCTGGTGCCCAGTGACACGGATGAAAAGCTAAGGTGGTTTTCAATGACTGTTGGCTTTCAGTTAGTGGTCTTTGTGACAAGCTGAGGTCCAGAACTAACTAGAGGATTGAACGCTGTTTGTAAAACTTTTATTTTTCTGGGAATAAAAAGTCCTTGTGGCTAATGGAGTGAGAGGTCCATTTTAGATGAAGTAAATGGGACAGGGGGGACCAAGCAAAAATAAAAGATGAACCACTGAAACAAATGATTATGCTTTCACGCAAAAAAACAAAAACAAAAACAAAAAACACTATGATGGAAATGCTGAAACTGTTCATCAATGGAGCCCTGTTCTCTGTCTTTGGCACAACCCTCACAAAACCCCATGAAATACCAACACCCACCATCCCAGCACAAGTGGAAGTGCAGGGTCAGCAGTGTCCCCTTCGGCCTTGCTGACCAACAGAGTCTAATAATCACTTTCCTTCTGCACTGTCAGGCCTTCAACCAATGGATCCTTCGTCCTGCCTTCGCTTCCCCTCTCCACGTATTCCAAGGGCTTTACGAAGCGGCGGTGCTTCGATACATTAAAACTGCTGCCCCATGATCAAACGGGCAAATACCTCCCGGGTCAGCAAAGGGCTACCCCACGTCAGTTAACAATGCAGCATTTAAACATCAGTCGTATGCAAAGCGGCTGGTACACAGGGGAGGAGATGGGCGGCAGGGGAAAACTGAGACGCAAGGCCTGGCCTGGAGAGATAATGAGCGCCGGAGCACACAAGGAGAACATCAGCTGCTATTTAACGCTACTGTGTCAGCTCCTGCACAGCTTTATGATGAAAATATAAGATGTGAGGCGCCATTAACATCCTAACAAGGAAAAGCTAATGGTTGTTCACATATATGCAGACTCAATATTCATGCATTCGATTGCTGGTTTCACCAAAACAGTTCCAGGCGCTTTGTTAATGTAAATTTGCACAAAAGTTAAAATTGCTCTACGTTTTGAAATGATAATATTGATGACAACAACAACAATAATAATATTAATAATAATAATACTGACACAAAATGTAAGGATTTTAAATAAGATGTCAGTGGTTTTGACAAATGAGCCTCTTTCAGCTATCAGCAATAGATAGTAGTTAGATAGTTACTGTCAGATTCTTTTTTTTTTCCACAGGTAAGGCACGCTTTTGCCAGTAGTTGTACGCACAACGCTGGGAGGATGCAGGCCCACACACAAATCATCCAAGTCTAGGTGATATCTACTCACAAATTCGAAGCTGCCATTCTGACCCATGTCAGTAGCATGAAATCATTCCAGTGAGAGCTGAACGTCCACAGAACTACAATTTTTTCTTGTTACCTGAAAAAAGATATAACTGAAAATGTTATTACATCTCTTTTCTTTTTTTTTTTTTTTTTTACAAACAAGCGAGCACATCTTTTTTTAGTGTGAAAAAGCCTCTAATTATGAAGCTTAGGGGTGAAGAGTTTTTTTCCTGGCTTATCCCTCTCTCCTTCTGCCTACTGCTTGGTTAACCGAATGACCTGCTGTCAAAGGAGTCTTTGTGAGTGCGCTTTGGCGGAAGGCCAATCAGATCCTCCGGCTTGTCTGTCTCAGAGAGGAAAATGGCGCCCCTGGTATGCCATCAGTGGCAGAAATGTGCAGACAGTCTGACTGCTGAGGCAGGCTTGGCTTGCTGTGGCCCTTCCAAAACTATGCTTGAGGAATTACCTGCCTGGCCCACGGCCAGAGAGGCTCGTTCTACAAGGACCGGTGGTTATTTATCTATTTATTCACTTACACCTCGTGCACACTAGCGCTTTCAAAAAGATTTCCTCTTAACATTCACTTTCACAGGTTCTCCTCTGAACTACACAGGTACGTGGGATAAGAGCCTGTTCAAGAGTTTTAAGGCAGCAACAGTGAGTTATGACAAAAGAATTTTTATTCCAAGGAAAGCCTGCACAGAAATGTTTACAGAGTCACTACTTGGTTAAATCATACCACTTATCTGCTTCTTATTACGGCGAAGAAAGGTTCAAATTTATTTTATTTGTACTATATCAATTCTCTGATGTTTAAAATGACTAAGACTTTCTGCAGACAATGGGAATGACACAATAAAATGATCAAGGCTGTATTGTCTGATTTTAGTAGTTATGGAATGATTATAATGACTACATTTCACAGTTGAAGAAAACGCATGATAAAAATGATATATATGATATCAACAATGATATGAGGGAATTTTTTTGAAGGGTATATTTGGGTGAAACTGTGGAAACTCCCAAACGTAAAAACAAATCAAACACTGAAACGAATACAAACACTACATAACAAGAGTACAAGTTCTGACAAAGCCCTGGTTTACACTAAACAGAGATCACAACTTGCTCACTGTACAATTCTTGTTCATTTCTACTATGTAAAACCTGCCAGAGACAAATACAACTGCTCAACAAAGTGCCACTTGTGACACATCATCTGAGGAAGCAAGTGTTTAGGCTCCTGCTTCAGAAACAAACTTCCGACAGCAGGAGATGATGAAACAGAGCAGATCCAAAATAATTCTTGCACTTCTCAGAACCTGCAAAACCTGCTGCTGCCTGGAGCATGCCCCTCACCCTCCCCCAGAGTGAGACAGAGAGAACAACAGAGTAAGGAAAAAGGAAAAGGCCGAAGAAACTCGGGAAAAGAAAGTAGAATGGATTGGTTGGTGATCACTGGGAATTGTAAATTTACACTGAGCAAACACGAGGGGCCATCACGTACCTGATCTTGTAACTGTAACAGTTAGCAGAACAGTAAGTCTGCACAAACAAAGAATCCATCCCTCTTAACCACTCCGTAAACACACTTTTACGAGCAATTATTTCTGCAGGCACTGTGATATACTGTGCAACTGCATTTCAAATGACACACCGAACAGATCCTAAACCCCCACACGTTTAGAGCCAAACAGCAATGGCACACTTGTCAATGCTCGTGTGTTTGTGAGCTTAGGGGCTGGGTTGGGTGAGGAGGATAGTCGAGACTTGCTTATTTCACACTGCGAGGTGAGCCAGGGAGCAGTAACAGAATCTAGACATAAAACATGGATGGAGGGAAAAAGGGGGAAGGGAGGATGACCATAGGCCATTGTATAGGGTGTATGCGTCCAACTGTTGCCTCCAGACTCCCTCCCTCCCAGCCTTTCTCACAGTTGGCCATTATCATAACCCCTGTCTCTGTGTGCATGCCTGTCACCCCTTTATGAAAGGCTGCTTTCACCTCAACCAGTCTCGAGCTGACGTAAACTAAACAAGTGGAAACACAGTTCAATCAGTTTGATATAACTGATACAGTAATATGTTTCTTAAGATAAAGATCTTTTTTCCAACAGTCTGTACAGATGTTATTCATCAATATTCATTGGTCAGTTGGACAAAAACAGGCTGGCAACTACAGAGTAAAAGAACCAAAGTATGTTCACGTTTTCAAAATATATAAATAAATATATGCTAAATAAAAGTAAAAGTTTTTCATGTAAACATTTCAGTTTGCATGAAATGTAAAAATGTAAAATGAAATGTTACATGGAACAAGTCTCAGGTTCCAATAATCAGGAAGAGGTCCACTGCAGACAGACACAGACACAACCCTTATCCCCATCTTCACCTTCACTTGAGCAAAGTGTATCAGTTCAAACATCCCACGCAGGGAGAGACAGTTTGACAGAGGGGGAAAAAAGAGGAGGAGAGCAGGAGCTCATGGGAGGGAAGGAGTGAGGAAGCAGGTTAAAGCTGACTTGAGAGTTAAAGAGAATAAGTTTTTAATAGTTGGACAGTGCAATTAACTGCAATTTCACAACATACCTAATTAGGTGAAACTCTTAGATCTTTTTTCAAAGATTAAAAAAAAAGGGGGGGGGTCACCAGATAAATCCAGAGGGCACTCGTTTGTCAAGTGTTCCAGTGACTGTGCCATTCTGAATCTGAAGCGGATTTCACGGGTTATTCTATTCTCGTCTTCAGGCCACAGTGGTGTGTAAAATGAGAGGGAATGCTATGTTTTGGGAAATCTAATTTGAGGCTTGTGTTTGTTTTCCTGGCCTTATTTTGCAACCAGGAGGCTGGCTCAGAAGAAGCACAGCTCTGTCTTTCCCCCTAGTTTCACAACAACAATGTCCAACACCAACATTCAACAAAAATCCTTATACCCAACTGAAGCAAGGACATTAAGCTGACACGGGCCTCTTTTGCGCTTCTCATCTTGCTGGTCTCTTTCAGTTTCTACATAGAATTAAGCAGACAGTTAATTGGAAGGTTATTCGCCATGTCACAGGAACATATGCACATGTAGGCACATATAGACAGATATAAAAAAAAAACCACTTATACTAGCAGCCACCTTTTGGCAGTTAATTGCGACGTGCTCCCTGTGGGAGGAGAGAGGGGTCCTCGGTCGATAATTAATCCTCGTTTGGATAAGTAAATGACATTCATTAGCAGGGAATCGGGCCAAGTGCCATTATTTACATGGCAATAATCTGGAGCGTGCTGGTGGCGTGCTTTTAATGTTACAGAAATAACTCTGGGATAGGGGACGAGTACAGTTGCTTTCCTCCCTTTTTTCCCATGTCTTCGCAACCAGGAACAATTAGGCCCAGGCGAACAGATGGGGACGCCTCTGAGTGAGAAAGCTCCTCTGAACGACTCTTCATCTCCTTCACATGCACTCAGGCATTTGTGCATACACACACACACACACACACACACACACACAAAAACAGCCACACGGCAGAAATAGAGACAAACACAAATCCGGGCATACACACAAACACACTTCAGAGACATACACGTGTGTGCACACAGAAGCACACAAGAGAGCAAACAAAGTACCGAGCATGCTGAGCTAACTTTTAACATTAACTGTTGAAAGATGTGCCTTTTACAAGAGGCTACACCAGAACTTCGAAAATGTGGGCAGATTGAAAACACTGAACTGAAACGGTGAAAACAAAAGCTGACCTTTCTGTGGGTACTCATGGAAAAAAGGAGAGGTTTTACATGGCAAATGTCAACTATTTTTTGCAAAGATTATCCGGTTTTCTTAACATGTTTACGGTTTATTTTTTGAAGTCATAATTGAGAAAACTACTTGTTCTTTGGTCACTGAGGTAGGTTTAGACAACAAAAACACAATGGGTGTGTGTAGATATCCAATAGCACTGTTGAAACTGGCATAGTGATCAAAATGTTACATAATGGATCATTTGTTGGCCAACCCTGAAATTTTCCATAATGAGACTATCTTCGGCACAATGTACAGTGCACTGCTGAATGGAAAGCTATGAATATAAACACACTAAACACACAGTAGACATATCAACAATAGCAAATGCAAAATGTCAACAACTGCAAGATTTTTTTTCAAAACAATAAGTCTCTACTCTGTATGTGTGTATGTATAATATATATCTATATATCTATGTGTGTGTGTGTGTGTGTGTGTATGGAGTTTGTAAGCAATTTGTGTTGAGGTCATGTCACACCTTCATGAAAGGCTGCTTTCACCTCAACCAGTCTTGATGTAAACTAAACAAGTGGAAATTTAGTTTGATAGAAAAATCAATGAATCAAGTACAGTCCAATTAATTTCATATAACTGATACAGTAATATGTTTCCTAAGATAAAGATCTTTTTTAAAAAATCTGTACGGAAGCCATTCATCAATATTCAATAATAGATGCTCACATTTACAAAATAAATAAATAAGTAAATGTTGGCTTAACTCTGGCTGCATTTTATATATACATATATCTGTGTGTGTGTGTATGGAATATGTAAACAATTTGCGTTGAAGTCAAGTCAGTGTCATTTTACGTTGTGACACCCCTCATTTAATCTCAGGATCATCATCCCTGCTGACCTTGATCCTGCCGGGTTTCTGACTTGTCCAATGTAAAGCAGCAGGTCACAGCCGTGAAAACGACCTCACCTGTTACTGTGTGATCTGTTATACATCTTGTTCCTGCTAAGTACGATGATTAAGGTGTCAGTCCTTGGGGAATGAGGTGACAAAAACAAAGGAGACAGACTTCAGCTTTAACGTCACTGCCTCACAGTTTCAGTTTGCTGGTGGCTTCTGTGGACATAGGGGACATTCCCTGTTCCTCTGGTCATAATGGCTGACTGGGAGTGTTCCAGACAGTCTAACCCCGTCTTTACCTATAATATTAGGTAACATTGTCTTGTGTTTACTGACACCAAGGAGGCAGCCAAGCCCCTCGGGGGGCCTGTTCTTCTTTCATATCCTGTTACATCTCTCAAATAATGGAACATGTCAAAAAACACTAGGACTAAATTTCTTTCATTTATCTTTCTTCACACTGCTAACTCTCCATTCCATAACCAGTCATTTCACAGTAAATAAACAATGCAAAGTAACAAAAACAACTAAACAATGGTAGTGAGCATAATCATTTTTGGAACTTTTCTGGTTTTTCATTAAATACAGAAACTTTTAGGATTAATGAATGCGTAATTTTGTCTACTCTGTAAATGTAATGGTTTTCTCCAATGTGTGACCAAACTAGAAGCCTGCTTGTCCTCATTCCTCCCTTGACTCTGAGCAGATGCCAGTTTATTTTAGTTATTGGGAGGACCGTGGCCTAGTATAAACCAAAGGAAAGGGTTAGGGTTAGGGCTTCCACGAGAAATTCGCAAAAATCCAGGATGCGGGTCTGGCTAATTCGTTCGTCCAGCTCACCACACTTCTACGACCTCTTTTCCCTCATCCACCACCCACCAAACCCCAATCGATCTGCTTATCTCCTGAGATCAAAGGCTTTCACTGGTGTTGTACATTTAGCCTGGCTAGGTCCTCCCACGTCATGTCTAAATATTAATGATAATAAAGTCTCACACCCATCCCTGTGTCAGGCAATTACATCCAACATTGATCCTCAGCTTTCTGCTCCAATTAGAACTCACCACTCGTAATGCGTCCTGGCACATCAAAGGATAACAGCCATTGATCCACTCCTGGATCTTAACGTTTACTGTTAGGAGAGCAGGGGGAAGTGGCGTTGTGGTGGTTGGGAGGTGTAGGTGGGCAGAGCAATACTCTGAGTAGAGCAGACGAGGGGAGAGAAGAAATCATTTTATCTAGCCAGCCAGGTAAAAGAGGGAGGGCGCTCACTTGGAATGACAACAGCGTGACTATACAAAATACTGAAAATACGTCTTTCTTTTATTCTAACACAGCTCCAGTAGTTCAAAACCATGAAGTGCGTGTGTGTGTGTGTGTGTGTGTGTGGGGGGGGGGGGGATCACATTCAGCGAACCAAAATGTTTGTAGATGCTGTAATAACCGTAGAAACCAGATCTCACTTATGAATTCAACTCAGGGACAATGAATCCTTTACTGTTGCCTGTGAACTGAGTGTGGACTTCCAGCGTTACACCTTCTTCTAAATATCAGTGACTGAGCTACAACCAAACTTGATAAAAATGAGGGAAAAAAACACCGATCAGGCAACACAATACATGTCTCAGTGGGAGGACAGAAAAGATTCAGTGAACATGACTTATCATGTCACCTCCCACAGCCATGTCTTTAGGCCATCTATCCTTGACAAATGACCTTTCTGACATTGTAAAGTTTGAGAAAAGGGCAATACTCTAAAATCAACCTATAACACAGACTACAATATACCATTCTACACCAAACCGCAGTCAGAAAAAGAAACAAAATAACAACAGGGTAAAATCTGACCCAATGAGTCAATAGACAGCGACACGTTACCATTAAACCAGTGACATTCCTTGTACAAATGAAGCTAAACAATCCTTCTGTTGACACCATGATTGGACAGGGCTTGTTGTTATGTTCTTTCTCTGCTGGACTGATAGCTCTGATAGTCGTGGCCTGGGGCACGACCTCACAGCCGCCTTTGTCACAGAGCTGGAGGAAGGCCTGTCCATCGCTCGGGGCTACAATGATTCTCTTCATGGCACCATAATACACTGAAACAGTGTGCAACAAGAATGCAACACAACAGTTTGGATAGCTTAATTAATTGACTGACTGTGGATGGCTTTTTGAGGCTAAACCGAAACATGCCTGGAGGGGAAAAATATTTACTAAGTAATAATGTTGTAATAGTGCTGGCATTAGTCATCAGTCCTGAAATACATATTCAATATTTATTAATAATCAGATTGGAAAGGGGGACTGTTGAGCTTCATTCAAAGGTTATGAACTACTATCAAATTCACAGCAATATGGATTATGTTATGCACAATGACATCCAAAAGAGCTATTGTCAAAAAGAATAACTTTACGATACATTGAAAATGTCCACCAACCACGTGAAAATTTCCATTATTAAGCCAGAACAAATATTTTATCAAAAAATACATTTTTAAACATTTTCAAAATGCTAAAAGTCAGCCTAACCATAAGCAATTAATCATAAACCATTTCTAAAAAGCTTACAAACCCTTCACACTTCGACTTTTCCAGCACTATTTGTTTGTGTACAATATTTTCCCCTTTCCTCGACCCACTGTCCTCTGGCTGTGGCAGCCCTCACTATTATACGCTTTGCTAACATGGTGCCTTACTTCAACTCTGTACTTTGGCTTCTACCAAACGATGTAATTAAAGATTGGTGAAATGAAACCAGTGTTTAGAAATGGTTTATGTCAAGTCTGTTCTGAAATGCTATACCACAGGGGAAACTTTTAGATGGGATGGGTGTGCATCATCATCTTGTTAAATAAAATAGAGTCGGCCTAAAGAGAAAAACAACTAACCGACAGAACCTCAGTGTGAGCCAGGTCAGAGGACAGGGCTGTGTACAATAGTAGTGTAACAGTAACTGGAGGAAAACATTTGTTGTTGGCTGCGATATTAGGCTGCTCACATGTGTGTGATGCATTCAGGTCAGCTGAGGAGAATGAGGGGATTGGCGGGCTCCACAAACAGGCTAGGAAAGTGACACTAGGATGTTAGGCCAAGACATCAGTGTCCTCACAACTTCCCTTTAACGCTGGCGCCATAAGAATATGGGGTGGGGGTTAAAGTTTACAGGATGGCTGACAGGATATACCCATGTGACTGCGCAAACACTGAGAAAATAAACAAAGCAGTAAAACGTTAGAGAGGCAATGCTTTTCAACAATCATTGAGTGTTTGGCTTAGCTTTGCTGCTACCAGGTTAATATACAGGCCATGTACAGTAATAATCACAATTCAAATCGGCTGTTTTCTTATTTTCTTCTTTTTTTTTTTTTTTGGGAGGGAGTAATGTAATGTTGAGTTTGTGCCCATCAACGTGCAAAAAGGTCAAGGGTATATTATTACCCAAATAAGCATTTAAAAGAGACCCCGCCAAAATAAAACTTCCATTGGGTATTATTTTGTTCTTAGTGTCATCAATTTTGGATATTCAAATTTACAGGTTGTTTTTTTTTGGGGGGGGGGTGGCATTGCTCATGGTACAGGAAATAATCCTCACAATAACGCTAGAAAAAGAAGAATGAAGGTCCACTTTTTCATTTTTATAGCCCCGCAAGAACTCTAGTGGATATTAGATTGGGAACTGAACTTTTGGACTGTGGAGGCAAAGTGTGTGGAAATAGCACCACCTTTGTTATATTACACTACAGAGGTTTTCACAAATGCAATACAAATATAAAATATTGGTCCTCAATCTTGAAGCCAGGCTTGTGTTACTGTCTGGCTGCAAAACCTTGAAAGGTAAAAAACAAAAATATATGTTTGCTAATCCTTCAGTGCCGTTCAGTGAGCAAGGTTGTTCAAGCTGAGACAGATCATGATGGTATGATGTTGACCCTTGAGGTGTAAACTAAGAACTCTGTCGCCACAGGGACGTGAAGATCGTGGTGTGAGCGGCAAAGTCTTCTCTCCAACTGGCAGCCAGCCTGTACTAGCACTAGGGTGCCCAGCCAACAGCTCCTCTCCTCTGTCAGACCCCCACTCCTCCACCTCTTCCTCCGCAGCGTCCTGGATGCCAGTCTGCCTGGCTGGTTTGGGCCAAACAAGCCCCAGCCATCGGGCCAAAGGGGCAACGGAACTGCTGCCAGCTGGGCCAGCACTTCACAGCCGAGCACCACTCTCCAAACAAACAGTGCAGTGGGCCGCAAGCCACGGGCAACATGGAACCTGTCATTACCAGCCGTGCATGGCTGGTTCACTCCCCAAAAACCCAAGCCAGGCCAAAGGCTTGAATGTGTACTGCACTTGACTCTTCGTAAATTTCTCAGTCAGGGCATATCATGCATATCAAGCAAATCCCAGAATTGCACCAGCCCATCAGTATGGTGCGTGCGTCTATGTACTCTTAATTTTGACACTTCTCGAAGCAATAAGAATGTTAATTTTATAGCCATGAATGACAACTCCAAGACATTTACATATGAGCAAAAAATCTAAGAGTGGAAAGACAGTTCCTGCCAAACAGGCTTTTAGGATTAACTGCATACCATCTAATTATACAACATGCAGAAAACTTACTATAGTCCCTGGGCTAAAATTGAATGCAATGGGCATTGGCCCTCACTGGGGTTTTCTCCACTGATCAAGGTTCTACAGGCTTTTGTGGCATAACTCTGCTTTGTCCTTACGATTTTGGCTACGACACATGATGGTTTGAGGCATCCATCATAAAAAAAGCCTTTTCAACATCACTAAATATGAATCAGTCAGAGGGAGGGCCATTATGATTCAGTGTCCAACCACTGCATTCACTGGAATGCACCACTGGGAAATAAGCATCGATGGAGACACCCAGAGTAACAAACAAAACAACCTGTGTCATAAATTGACTCTGTCAGTGCTATACACAGAGAAAAACTGTCTTTCAGTGAGTTTCGTGCCATCATGCCTGAATAATTGCCGGAGCCAAATAATTCATGCACCAATGGTTTGGTCTCTTGTATGTTTTGCTTCTTTGTCATGTGCATTATGTCAGTCGTCCCTGACATTTTGTTGGAATATTGATTTTGAACTAACAGTGATGCCAAAGACACAACTCAACAAAGATAGGCAGCTGCTAACATTAGCTAAATGTTAACACTGACACACAAACTGAGAATGGTAAACTGCCTTTAAAGCACGTTACAGTGGAGTTCACTGAACATTTCATTTTACAAACAAGCTTTTACTTTGGCCTTTATATACTTTATATAACTTTATATAAACTGGTGTACTTATTATTTCAAGGTTAACATAAAATGGTAAGATGTGTGTTATATTTGATGAATGAGCAATCATATGATTTTTTACAGAAGCCATTTTTACCATAATTTTAAACAGTACTAAGCATTTCCTGAGCGCTTAAGTGAGGCTCTGCTGCTCTTTCCCCATCATCTGACCTACTTTCACTACACTTGTACTGCTCTATAAATTCGAGGCCTTGGAAGGCCAGAATTGCAAGGCTGAAATTCAGTCTATAAAATGTCGCAATGGCAGATTAAAAAGATGCTCTCTTAGTTTGGGATTCAGTCCTCTTTCTAAAAGTCGGTTACCAAACTGAATAGGATCAAAAAACAATCCAACATCAGCTTCAAGTATAAACATTGACCTCTGCCACTACCACGGCAAACCAACTATGACATAAGATATGAAGTCACCTTTAGTAATACACATTTTCAACTGTAAAACACAGCAGATTTACAGATTATAGAGTAATTTACTCTTCACATACTGCAGATGGCTATATTATGTACTTGAAAAACTCAAATTTTCTTCATGTTTTTACTCATGTTGACTAATGAAATAATTGAACTGAAACACAATGACAAGAAGACTTAAGTACAAAAAGATTTAATTTTACTTTGCATCCTTTTGTTGTATTTATTTTTTTTCTTTTATCTAAGACGCTTGTATTCTGTTTGCAGAGAATCACACCAATTTTCATATGGCAATAGAAGGAAGTCAAAAAAGATTGAAATTGAATTTTTGTGTAATAGTACACTGTATTGTGAAATTGGATTTCACAAATGAGATGCTTTCAAATGCCTGTTTTCAGTAGCAACTTTTCAGAACTGTTGTGTTTTACACAACAGAATGCCCTTGAATGCCCTTCACAGCAAGCACCACCATACCAAAGTAAGGGATGAGTGGGGTGATGGGGTCTGTCCTTTTGCCATATATCCTTTGGGGTAGAAAAAAAAGAAAGTACAACAAAAATTCTATTTTTGTGTTTTGTATAAAAGCAGTCAAGGTTAGCAGCTTTTTGCTTAGAAAAAGGACCAATATACCGTTGAAGTATTTTGACGGGGGCTTCTCTTGAATCCCGATGCCTACAAATGCCTTGCCTTTCAACCTTTCTGCTACCATGAAAAAAGAAAAAAAAAAGTGGTCGTCTTTTTATTGTTTTGCCCATTGTGATAAAGGGAATCTTTTATGCCATCAAGAACATGGCAACAATGTACTGCTTTTGTTTCATTGCACCATCCTGGGGGTCTGTTAGGATGAGATACAGACAAACAGAGGCGCTGTAAATGATTGATGGGTTAGAAGAAAATATTAAAAAGAAAAAAAAAAGACAGTCAAAATTCAGCATTTGTAAATATTTCAAGCTCTTGCACCCTGCCAAAGAGAGATCTGAGAGGCAACAACAATAACAGCAAAAACTATACTTAACCATCCTTCCTGATGCAAACACAATCTCGACAGCTGACTTATTTTGTCAAGACTATCACTGTTTTCAAAAAGTACTTGTATATCTGTGATAGGAACACATCTAGAACCTTTAGGCCCATTGTACAAGCTTGCCTATTGTCCTGTGAATATGATGTATTCATTTATTTCAAGAGCACACGGGGCAGGTATCTTCCACTCTATGTTCTTAGCTGACAAAATGGAATGTAAAAAGATGGTAAGAGGAAGAGCTAGATGAGAGCTGACTGAAAGTAGAAAGAAGGTATGTACATGGTTTGGGTGGAAGCTATTTCATTCTGCCAAGTGATGCAGCCCAACAACAGCCTATCAGGGCCGAGGGATGCCGTGTCCTTGCATGGTTCAAGATGGAACAGATGATAAGTGTGCATGGGTATAGAGCCTACTGCGACTAAGATACAGGTTACAAAACAGCCCCTTTTCCTCCTTGACATGCATACTGGCAGTCAGTAATACTGTGGCATTCCACAATATTCCAGGAAGCTGTTGCATAGTATGCTAAGAAGTATGCACAATGGCCTGTTGGGAGGGAACAACAGTGAGAGAGGAGACAATGTGATAGATTCTAATTGCTTCAAAATGTCCTGAAGAAGGCCCCCTATTATCTATTTAAATCGGCTGATAATGGGAGGCTAGTATGAGGGGGAGATATGGGAGGAGGAGTGTGGGGGGGCGACCTAGGCAGAGGGAGAAAGCTATCCTCTGCGCTGCTGTCGCCTCATTATTTTCCATCTTGACGGACGCCCGCGCTCAACCCCTGGATGAATGGCCCTGTGCTGAATAAGTTATCGCCAGACACACAAAGGGAAGAGTGCGCTCCACAAACAACACAGCAGTACTGCAAAGCAAGAATCTCTTTTTCCTCTCCTCCTCAGTCTTTTCGCCCCCCTCTAATCCCCCACCCTTCCCCCTTCTCCCTCTAGACAAAAGGCAGGGCCTGCCACAGACTGAGATCTCACCTGTAATTTCTACAGAAGCTCACAGTAGGTGGGGGAAAAACGTAAGGGAGGATGGATACAGGCATCTATGCTTGCTGAAAAGATATAGACCTCCATACCTCCATTTTGTTTCATCTCACCTTCTTGTTTGTGCAGCTCTTCACTGAAGACAGGGACCTCCTTTGGACAGCATCTGAAGATATCTGAGAGGATGCTTTTTGTTCATCTTACGACAAGGCCCACAGCATGATCAGTGAAAATGGTTTGGTTCTATCTGATGTTTATTTTGTTTCCTTTTCTGTTGTTTGGACTTGCTGGTGCCTGGCATATCAAATCAGGATCGCCTCGATACAATGGTCCCAAGAGGGGGTATGTGAGAGGGTTCTATAAAACTGCTAAACAGGAGCTAGCTGTAACAAGAAGAGGAAAGAGTCCATTCCCCCAGTGGTTATAGCTACAGTTTGCTCAATGGCTGCCAATCCTGCTCCCTCGCTGTCACTCAAAAGTAGCAGTGGAACTTTTGGACAGGAGAGCCTCTTTCCCCTCTGACGGGGAAATCAGAGGGTGCCGTGGCCCGACAGGCGCTCTACGGCAGATCAAACAGGGCGGGTACCCTTGGAGTGACACCTGGAGCCACTTCAAGGGATGAGAGCGCCACTGATCTCCAGTCATCTCTTCAGAACGACAGTCTGTCAGGGTTAAAGGAGAGGAAAAAAAGAAGCTCTATCAACTAGGATGGGATGAATGAGGTCGAATGAAGCGTAACCTCCATGTCGTGGCTGGCTGACCCTTGAGCCTTCTGGGAAGTGAATGTGCAAAAAGTGTTTTTGTTGGAATTCTGAAGTTCGATATCAACCCTCAGTTCGAGGACTAAATGAGAAATAATTGTGCTGACAACGCAAGTTCACTCATTATATGTATGTTTTTGTAGCTTGTGTAAGATGTACATTGACTGTGAATGTCATGTGACATAAAACGAGCTAGCTACGTACAACTTTTTGTAGAAACATGAACTTGGTGTTCTCAAAATCTTCACTACGATATTCTGAAATAATTACAATTCATCTATGTTCGGATCTATCAAAAAACAGAAGCTGCCATGAGCTAGATAACAGAGAGCGGGAGATGTGTTGGGAGAAAATGTGGCTTTGGCAGCCAGTTAAGCGAGTCAGTCCTCAACAGACAAATGCATCCCTTATATAAAACAACAACACGTCTTTGCCCTTGTCAACAATCGCTTCCTCTACAGCCCAGGCTTGTGTGGGTATATACTTTCCTTTCTGCAAAAAACATCCCATCAGCACTCTCTAATGGGCGAGGTGGTGGAAGAGAGAAAAAGACAGAGATAAAGCATGCAGGGGGGAGAGAGAGAGAGAGAAGTGGCAATGGTGCTTGTTTGGTTCAGGAGCAGTGAGTAATGAGGCTGAGTCTCAACCTGTCATTGTCCCAGCAGCAGCCTGTAGCCACAGACACACACCAACATTAAAAAGTATCTCCTATCTATAAACATGAGAAAAGTGTAGATTTTAAAGGCACTTACCTGACATCCAAAACAAAAAAACTATAACAGCTAGATAAAAAATACATTATTGTTTAATAGCAAATTAAACCATTCTTTATAACTTTCTCTACTGAATGTAAATTAACCCTAATATTGTCAATCTCCAATATCCAATGTAGTGTAAAATATCACAAGAATGCCATATGATCTCTAACGCTAATGAGGTGAAGGTGAGATAACAATCTCCATCTACTTTTCATGTGCATGCCCATGAATGCAGACAAAAGCAAGGACAGTAGATGTGTTTGTTGTTCTGCACAGATTTTGTGGTCAGTAAATGTACAATGTGCATTGTCAGAAGTATGAGTAGCATAAAACTGCATCAAAAAACCTGTTTGCTTTCCTTTCTAGAGCAAATAGGCCTCATAGCCCAACAGGTATTTCCAGAACTACTTGATTGTCTGCCAAAGTTAAGAACTCACATCACTAATACCAACAGTCGTCCTCCATTTGGCAGACGTTATCCTTGTTCCACTGAATATACACTGAATATGTGAATATTCAGTATAATGTGTGCACAGAGCAGCTGCGCTCATTTTGGTATGTATAAAGTTTACCTAGGGTTTGCAGGGAGGACAGATACAATTCATGTTTTAACACTTTGCTCCTTTGCCAGAATAAAAACAGACTGGACATAAAAAGTACAGAATGCTTCCCTGGAGGGGGCAGAAAAGGCCAGGGATAAGACTGACCCTGAGGGATGCAGCAATACGGGGGCATGGAGCAGGGGGTTGAGCGGGGTGGTAATGATGCCAGGCTGAACAAATTGCAAAGCAAGGGGAATGTATTCAAATGTAGAACATGGAATTATAGTGGCAGCAACATGAAGAGCAGATCAGAGAGAGTGAGTTCCACTGGGAGTGATCTGCCACTCTCGGGACAGAAAACACGAAGCTCGGCTATGGCTACTGTGATGAGTTCAGCTGTAATGCAAAGTAAAATGGAATGTAAAATAGGCCAAACATGCCTTACACAATGTCATAGACATGGAGTATAGTCCAATATTCTGATGAAACAGAATAAGAGAGGATGAAGAGGCTGTATGATTGGAAATGGTCGTTGGATGACATGACATATATACCCAATAGCACAAGAACACAGTGCTGGAACGCCTGCCATTGTACAACCCAGTGTGTCCATCCCCCCATTTTCCCTCTACTCTTATTGGCTTATAAGAGACTAATACAAATAAATCAATCCTAGAAAAAAAGATGAAAAATCAAAGAAAGACATCTCAAATATAATCTGTCTCTATATAATAATAATAATGAATCTTTTTGTTCAATTTCATAACATAACTCAAGAGGGCCCCAAGAAACCACCACAGCTCACTCGGATAGTTAAATTCCATTAATTATGTGACCTATATATTCAGAGTCAGAGAGAGGGAAAGTATATGTTTGCCGATGATACAGAAATGAGGCAACACTTGTATATTCTAAGGAATCAAAAGTTCCCTTCTCTAGATGTTTTTCTAAGGTCATGTACTTTAGTCTCTTGGCTCATTACCCTGTTTACATGTTGGTTTATTGAGCTGAGCAAACAAAGAAAACTCTCCCAGTTTCCTGTGAATAACAGACAGGAAACTTTTGATTTTCCCATAGGCAAGGCTGATTTGTACCTTTTCTTTTTCTACCAATTAATTCCTTTTATCTAAAAAGATCAACATTATAACATGATAGAGAGTTGTTTTTTGTTAGCTGTTCTATATTTGCACTGAGTTTGCCTCATGTAACTGTGTCAGATCAGAGAAATGAACTTAACCACACATTAAGACAGCTTGTCAAAACCCATCTCAAGAAAGGAAGCAAGCGTCTTGGTAACATTGTGGGCACATTAGCTAGTGAGCTACAGCATCCTCATCCTCACCACAGCTTATGGGCTGATCTCTTAATCAGTGTCCAGTGTGTGTGAGTCCTCTTCTGAAGGCTAAGGCTGTGTCCATCCAGCCTGCCCATGCTACTGCCAGCCATGAATATGTAACTGTTCTGTGGCTGGGAGGTTGCTTATGTTTTCTGTCTGATATCTAGGCCCCATTCCCATTTCAAAGGGAGGTCCACCCGGGGCCTTGACTTTTTGATCTGCCTGGCGACTGAGTTGACCACCTGCATGTGAGATCAGCTGCCAGCGAAAAGAGACAACCCCTCTGCTTCAAAATATACATCCTCCCCCCTTCGTCCTCACTGCTTCATTGCCCTTCACTGTGCCCCCTCCTTCCATGAAGCTGCAAGGAACCCCAGTGGTCCTAACCGGGTTTGAAGCTGCATCCCATTCCCAACTACTCTGTCTACGGTGGGTGATGCTTGAGAGTGCATGGTACAGTCAAAAGGCCATTTTGTATTTACAAGAACTCAGTGTCAACGTGTCATGGAAACAACAGATAGCTGAGAAAACATCTGTGGCTTCTGTAATCTGGAGTAGTGATCCACACTGGGAGACCAATTTGGGGGGTAATGAAGTCTAATTAGATGACATGATAGTCTGAATAAACTGATATAGTTAATCAAATATTTATGAACCAAATCAAATTTCAATGAAATGTGACTTTGGGCTGTTGGGAGTAAATTCTTGCTCAATGCGATGTTTATTTTACAGGACTGCTAAAAGCCCCAAAAAATAAAAAGGTACAATTCCTGTGATCTTATTTTACATTTAGGTATAATATTAAATTCAGCCTGTGACAATTCAGTGTTTTCTTTGACATTAGTGGCATAATCTTACTAAATAAATCAAATAGATAAATAAAGCCTGACCAGGCAGCACGGTGTGGTGGTTAGTGCTGTCACTTCACAATAAGAAGGTTGCAGGTTCTGTTCCCAGCCTGGGCCCTTTCTGTCCAAACCTCAAATCCAAACCTTCTCTTCGTGATAAAAGGGGACTTCAGGTGGTGATTTCCAGGCTTTATACAAAATGGAAATGATTTGATGATCATAGATTTTAATATGATATCAGGATTGGTGCTCTGCCTCATTGGGATCACAGAAAGGATTCCCTGGATTCAAATCCCGAGACCACCAATATCCAGTATGAATGGATAGAGCTGACACAAAACCGACACTATGCTTGACATGAGTTAACAACCTACAACCCAACCAATCAATAGCACCCATAAACTGTGTTTTAAACTAATTATCCTCATCGGCAGTGATGAGTTTCACAAGCAGACATTTATAGAGATTAATTTTCAAACAAAGCAACAGCTATTTGAGATGTGTGTGTTTCTGGATGTTTCTTACAATAACTCATATTCACAGAGTCTTTAAGTTAATTGGCTTTCTTGAACCTTGACAGCTGGCTTAATGAGTGTCTAATGGTTTCTCAGCTGGGGTGATATCCACTGCGTCATAAAAAACACTTCAGGAAGAGGTGCGAGTTGAAAAAATAAACTACACACACACACACACACACACACAAAAAAAAAGCACACCGCTCAATCCTGTAGATCACAGGAAATAACTCCAACTTCCCATGTGCACATCTGGGGCTGCTTCTCTGGCATGGATCATAGTCATACTAATCAAATTTAAATTGTTACTCTGCTCACTCCCATAGTTTGGCAGTAAAAAAAAAAAAAAATCTCTGTAGCATTGATGTAAAACAATTGTCCAAAACTCTTGGCTTCAACATAAACAAAACACTTGCTTTTAAATTCAGCTAATTGCCTCATCCCAACAAAAAGGAACACCAACAAAATATTGAATATTCATTTATGTGTACATAAATACCAGTGTACCTGTGTCCATGTCTGGTTTGTGTTGCAAGTGAAGAAAATATAAAAAACTATTCAACTAACAGGGTTTATTTCTCTCTGCTGTCTATAAAAGTCTATCACATAGTATCGATAGAGTCAAAGCAATGCACTATTGCTATAGATTTGACAGAGAATGACAAAGCAAAGCCCCTCCCCAGCCCCTCTAAACATTGCAAAGAAACTAAAATTGCTCTGACATCGTATACAAATAAACAATTAATCAAACAGCAGAAAACCATGGGGGCAAATAATTAAATGAGTAGTTAAATGAGGAAGAATTGCCTGAAAGGGGGTGGGGTTGAGATATCGTTGAACCATCCTGAACTCACTTTTTTGCTCTCAGTTCTCCATCTCTGGTTATAAATGACTTCATATTTGACGTTTCCAGCCCACAGCTTTACAACAAAACATACTTTCTTTTATTCAAACACTGAAGAAAGAGAAGCCAAAAAAAAAAAAAGACTTTTCTTAAAGAAAAGCGTGGGGGTGTATGTTGTGCTGCTCCCATCAAGCAGAAAGGCGGGTGGTAGTCAAAGAGGCTCGCAGCCAGGCCCCACTTTGGAAAGCTCTCATAAATCCTGATTTGAGTGGGGTGCTAACCAGAGGAGGTAAGGCACGTCAAGAGAGGGGGCTGTAGAGTTGGGAGGAGGGGGATGGGGGGCGGGTGGGGGCAGCCTGCCTTAAAATGCTACGTTTGATTAAGTCTTCCCATTAGGTGACAGCTGAACTTTAACATTAATATGATAATATTGAAATAAGTGTGTGTTATTTACTTCAGCTCCAGAGGCGGGGTGGAGGGAAGAAGAGAAGGAAGGAGGAGGGAATGATGAATGATTTCTGGACAGCTCTGGGTGACAAGCCGGGCGGGTTGACCCCCACCCTCCCAATTCCTCCTCCTCTTCCCATAATCAGACTTGACAAAATGGAGACATATGCAGAAATATTGGTTACAGTCGGCATCACAGCCCTTCTCAGGCCTTCCCTCTCTAGTAACTGCTGGCCGCCCTGTGAGCCGCCCTCCAAATTGTCTACGGGCACTGAAGCATCTATTTCAATTGGCACTTCCTTCCTGGGCCCAGGATTTTTACATTTAGTCTGTGTCATTTACATATTACTCTTAATCAAAATCCACAGTGGGAGACAGGGAGAGGGAAAAAAAAAAAAAAAAAAAACAAGAAAGAGGGAACGAGAAACAAAACCGTGGCGTCACGGTTCAGGGGTAGGCACACAGGCACTTTATGAAATGGAGATGTGACAAGACATTACGCTTTGTGTGTGCGCTTGTGTGACTGCGTGCGCGTGTGTGTGTATATTAGGAGGCAGTGCATTAGATGCAAGGACTATTGAAATATTTGCGTAAGAATGCTTGTGTTTGTGTGATTGTTGGGGGTTGCCTTGTGCACAAACGAGCATGCAAGAGAGACAAAGACTCCAAGTTGAATATGGGGTGTAATATGGGTTGAAAAACAAAGACACAGAGAAGACAAGAATGGAGACGTGCACAGTGTGCACTTGCTTTTTTTCCCCAGCTATTTTCTAAAGGATGCTTTGCAGGACTACCCTTTTCTCAATCTATCCAGGCACATCCCACATACCAGTGAATGTCACAGAGCAGCTATTCACACTTACAGACGTACAGTGAGTGTCACATTGATGAGACCATCAACTTCTAAAGAATTATTAGGATCAGAATGAAAGAAATTCACAAATAACACTGTACAGTAGGGGGTTAATAATACTGCAGAAAACATATCCTGATATTTCATCAAACGGCATTTAGATCTTTTGGCATTTTTTGGGAGGGGGGGATCCATTTTATTAAAATATAATTCCACTGAAATAAACAAAATTAACTGGTCACAACCAGTGAAACCAGTGAAAACAGGAGAAGGACTGCAACATGTTCATTTATCTATCCATCCCTGTCTGTGTTCTCTGGAAGAGCAATGCAATGACAAGAATTGTGGGCAGCAGCAACACGGTGTCTAAGACCAACTACTGATGTCATGAAAAAGTTTAAAAAATTCCATCTGATTAGAAACTTTATCAGATGGTGGTGACTTGGAGCAAGCTCACAGCACTGCTGAAACATGGCACGTACAGAGAGATGCAGAAACAATGTCCCTACCTGCCTCTTACCTTCTCAGCATGCCGGTAAGGATGCGAGAACTCTTTCCCAGATTGGCATCCGTTTCTCTCAGCTGGGGACACAAGACCGGTGAAAGACAGGTTTTAGAGTCAATCTGGATTTAACCAGCTTTCAAGGTTAATAAAAAAAAAAAAAAAAAAGCGAAGAAACTATAAAAAAACAAAAACAAAAAACAATGACTCTGGTGATTACTCCTCCAACGACCACAAAATGCACTCATTAATTTACAATAACAAGTAATTTTTTCCTAAATTTTGTTTGGATGCAAATGTAGAGGAGCATCTCTCTGGTTTGATAATTTCTCTTAGAGAGATAGAGAGAAGAATCTGATGTCCTTTGATTACTTTCAGGTTACTGGTTCAGTTATCTAGAGACAGCCTCATCCTAGACCATCTATCTAAACATATTTTAGGGCTACTTTGAAAGACATAAATACATCTACATACATGCTCCATAGGTTTAAATTCAGTGTTGGCTTGTGACCCTTTGCCCCTTATGACTATTAAACTAGAGTCATCATAAGCTGTTTTTGTCTGGTAGATACAAAACCTCTGAGTTAATCAACTGCAGATTCCTCATTATTAGGATGTCTTGTTGTGATGAGCTTCTGCTCATCTTGCTTATAATGAGAAAAGCCCTTTACTGTTGATGTATATGGGGGGTGTCCTTGGAGGCACACTTGAAATAATGGTCATGGTTATCCAGGGCTAATTGCTTTGGTCATTTCTCGTTTTCTTTTTTCTGTGCCTTTTTTCCCCTCAGGGGTCAAAGGAATGTTTTCATTCCACTCTCTGTCTGGTTTAGGGAATTGGCTGAGATGTTGGCAACAAGATGTGTGTGAGTGTGACTGTGAAAAACTGCTGACGCTGCAGAGTGAGCTGCTGCTAACGTCCACCTGTAGTCAGATGATGGGGGAGTGGGCAGCGAATTTCTCTCCAGAGTCAGCAGGGGATCATTCATCTTTTCATTTCTGCCCAAGATAACTGCTTTTTAACAGTCATTCTCGCTCAGTAAGTTTTTTCATTAAATCATTGACATATTGCTCTATTCAAGTTTTTAAAATTTATATAGACATTATTTTGGGATCTTTATACCAACGACAGTAAGTGGCAGAGAGGCTGACGGGAAGCAGGGAGACAGAGAATGACATGCAGTATAGGTCTGTAGGCTGGAGTCAAATCTAGGACCCTGCGATAATGTGGCATGCACGCTAACCACTCGACCACCTGTACTTCTATTTTTAATTTGCCATTCCACATCTTTCTTCCAGCCTCCCTCTTCTCTACAGTTGTTCCAGCATCACTCTGTTTCCTGTTTGTTCTGGCCCATCTTGCAGTCATCTCTCTAGTCTACAATTCACTCTTTCTTCCCACCCCTCCTCTCCTGCAACTTTCTTCCTCTTCTTCCACCTTTCTTCCTACCCTCTGGCAGCCTGGGCTGGTGCGATGCAGGTTGCCAGAGCCAAGGATACATGTGGTACAGGGTAGGAGGTGGGGGACCTGGGGTTTGGACCCTCTGGCAAAGACAAGTCCTGCAGTTGCCTGATGTCTGGTTCTACCCACAGATCTGTCCCCTAGATAGTTCACACTTTCTCCTAAAATACATCTCTCTCTGAATCATTCCTCCTTTTGATTCCTCGCCCTCTCTCTACTGCCTCTCAGATTGCATGCTTTCCTCAAATGGAGACCAACTGAAATTTTAGTGCAACCGCCTGTCTAAAATTAACTGGGTTTGACTGTACGGCGATAAAGAGAGAGGCCTTTCACCTAATCTTTACAGTTTATGTACAGTTCCCTTGGACATTTTCCATAAACCATCTAAGGTAATTCTCTGGGATTAAAATATATACATATTCTTTGACTAAAATCATTTAACAAAGTTATTTACAATCTTTCAATTTTACATTTCCTAAATTCCCAAACAGAGAATTTACCAAAAACTGATCAGATGAGAGGGTAGGACTGTATTTTGTATGAGACTATGATTTTGTAATTATTATATAATAATAATTAGAATTATTCATATGGGAGAACAAATTAATAATTTGCATTCACAAATTGCACATTTCCTTTCCTGAAATGACTAATTCCTACGATCAAATCAATAATTTTATTCAGTTGAATTATTGATTTAAGAACATGAATTACTCATTTTAAGGAAAAATGATTAAAACGTATGTCCCTGCTACCTGTTGGGCTGGAGAATTGTTAAATCACTCTGAGCCTCAGAGTTGGGTTTACTGCTTTGACCCAGTGTTGAAACCTTCCGTTGACTTCTATTTGTACCATAAAAGCTAAAGAAAAGGCCACACTTCCTGCTGAGCATGGGGGTTTGTGTGTATGTGTGTAGGTGTACATGTGTTGGCATTTATGCTAAAACTATAACTCCTTTCCCTTCTATCTCTTTAATGTATTAGAGCTGCTGACCAGCCCTCACACCCTGTGCCTTTACATCTTTGCTTCTTTTTACTTTACTTTACTTTTGCCCCACAAACTGCCTTTCTGCCTTTAAAGGCCTGTGTGTATGTGTGTGTGTGTGTGTGTGTGTCTGTTGGAGGGGGTGAGCAAAGACGAGTCATGGGCAGAGGGGAGAGAGAGAAAGCAAAAGAAAGAGAGCAGGTACTCTCGGTAGACACTGTGGACCGTTTTGAAAGGAGATGTTTGATATCCTTTGAAATCGCCTGTGCGAGGCCCACTGCAATGTTGTGATCTTTAAACATTCTGCATTGAGGGGGCCGACAGGGCTGGGCCCCCTTCCTGTGTTTGGTCTTTTCTGTCTGCCTACCTGTCTGTTCGGCTGGTTGGATGTAAAGAGGGGCAGTGTTAAGGATTGCCGGGATGGGGGGTGGGGGACTCTTTGAGAGAAAGGGAGAAGGAGAAAAGAAAACCGTAGAGGAGCGCTGAGAAGTAAAGGAAGGCAGGTGAGGAAGGATGAAGGCAGCCAAAGTTAAACCCCATTCAGGTGAGTAGAAGGAAAAAGAGAAAATCCTGAAGATGGATGTGCAGGTACTGACAATATATAACTCCAACCACAAGTGCTCCTCTACTCGTTGAGTGTGGCAAAACATCCTCAATTCTAATTAAAAATTCTAATTCTGACAGAAAATAACTCATAAAATATACAGATAATAAATAAAACCATCAATCAACAAAATTCTAAAGTATTCTTTGAACAAGTGTAAACATAGCCCTGACACTATGTCCCATTTCATTTTGTAGACTTGCTTTTGTGTGTTTACTTAGAGGACTGTGCAGAAAGTGTTGAATAGTGTTAAAAACAGTTTTAACACCTTTATGGTCTCACAAGCACTTGTTAAAATAGACAGGTGTGTGTGTGTGTGTGTGTGTGTGTGTGTGTGTGTGTGTGTGTGTGTACTCACTCTTTCTCTGGCTCTCTGGATCTTCTCACGGTCAGTGTGCAGATTGGCAAGAATCTCCTGGCCCACTTGTTCTGCGAGAGAAGCAAACACAGTGTAATGAAGAGAATAATTTTAGTGAAAGTAATAATAAAAAAAAAAAAAAAAGTCAAAAAAGGGTTAGTAAATGTAATTTATAAACTTGAAATCGTCATATCTATAAAGATGGGAAATTAAAAATAGGCTCTAATGATTTGTACCTAGTCATGTCTAAATTATAAAACACTTGTCTTGTCTTTTCACGTGGCTTTACTCAGTGGGCATTTTTAATGAAAGGTGAACACATTCTGAATATAACCCGTTTGTAATATTTTGTACACTAGCAGTACAGTGCAGAGTGACAACAATCTCTACAGGTAGTCAGGCAGGCATATACATTGTAGATTTGGGAAGTGTGTTTTTTTTTTTTTTTTTTTAGACCATCTTAAAATGCTGAAGTAAACACACAAAGTTGGAGACAACAATACCCCTCCGTTCAGTCTGCCAGTGGGGTCCATTCAGCCAAATGCAATATTCATTAAACGGTTCTTTTTTAAATGCCTCTTGTCAGGTGTAGATGTAAACACACTGATGCACAGTTATAAACCATCCCTGACAAGGCACCTGACAAGCTCGTCAGTGGTCACTGTCATTTTCCTGTCCCTTGGGTGGGAAGGAAATAAAAAAATAAATAAAAAAACTGACGAAATAAGTCACCTCTCTGCCCCGGTTCCAAAAAACCCACTGCTGCCATCAATGTAACCATACTGCTACAGCATTAGCGTTTAAAAATGAGGGAGGCAGAGGATGAATCAGGGAAAGAAAAAAAAAAAAAGAAAAGTGAAGTGAAGAATCTTTGCATGGATCAAAGACAGGCTTTCATGCGCACCAAACAAATCCGGAATAAACAACGCAGTTGCTGACTGTATTACACTACACAGGTGCCGCACACCAAAGGGCCCACGTGCTGAGCGCCTGTTTGGGGGAAGCAGTGTAAAAATGGGCTACATCTGGCAGCTAAACAAGAGAAGAGAGAGAGAGAGAGAGAGAGAGAGAGAGAGAAATAAAGAGAAAGATAGAGAGAGAGAGAGCGAGAGAGAGACAGACAGAGAAAGGGGATCAGGGGGAAGTAGAAAAAAGAGAAAGCACTGTCAAATGAACGACATTCGTCTCCCATTCATCGCATCCCTTTTACCCCCCTACACTGTAACTGACTCAAATGTGTCTCTTCCTGCCTTCATTAATTTCTAATCTGGGACGAGACACATTGAAGGATACCCAGATTAAACAGTGCAGTCAGACAGTCATATGTGACAAATAGGGCAGATTAAAAGACTGAGTGCAGGTATTAATAACCATAAAAATACAAGCCTTCCCCCGTCCCCATTGGAGAAGAACAAGGGATAAACAGAGAGGGAGCTGTAGCGGAAATCTTCTGTTAAAGAGACAAATAAGCACATCTATCCATCTCTGTCAGGGTTGTAGTTTTTTTTCCCAAATAAATGAGTGTGACAAGCACTGCAGCAGCAGAGGTTTGGGTTATTTTTCCTACAAGTGCATTATTAGAAAGGCATGCAAAGTGTAAAAAGATGGATGAGGCAGGAGGAGAGAAGGCCTCCAAAAAAAATCATTACATACAACTTGTAAAGGTTTGTTGTTTGTTTTATGGAAATCATGGCTTCATAGACATTTAGTTAGCAATTATGGAAAAAAGAAAACAAGAATGTATTGACCTTGGTCATGACACGTCAAGAAAGGAAAATTCAGGTGTGTTCTGTCGACTGCAGGTTAATGCAATGAGCATAGTGCTGGTGGTATCTAAAAAACAATATCAAACAGGTTCTCAGTAGCACTAACTTTAAACATCAACCCTTTTGTGTTTGCAGTGTGGAGTAATTCTGTAGCCTGCACGCAGACTGCAGTTGGCAAGTTTGACAGTTGCTGAAGAAAAATTTGGACAAACTACATTTCTTAAAACTTAAAATAAGTACATATATATATAAAAACAACACAAATTCTTCAGCCTTGCTAGAGAAGATCTAAAATGCACAGCCTTTATTCTACAGGGAAAACGACGTATTCACCAGAGGAGAAACAACTGAAGTGTCATCACACAAGATGAAAAGCAAATTATTGCCGTTAGAGACATATACATTATAGTTTTAATGTGATAATCTGGGCTAATTGAAGAAAAACAAATCAAATCCATCCCTGATTATTTTCTTGACCTGGCCGACTCGAAAAAGTTTCATCATAGCTTGTAAAGATAAACATTATGTTTGGCTTTGTGGCCACAGAGGTCTCGTCCAAGTTTTCAAAATCTCTCATCATGCCTTTCTGGGTTCTCCCCTCAGTCAGCCATTAGAGGGGTATATAACTCCCAAAGGAATGTATGTAGTATTGTCTTTATCACGCATCTTCGCTTCCATTACTCATTGTCTGACATGTATCTACATTTCCATTCATCTTATTTAAGTCCTGCTGTCAGGTGGCTAGTATAAACCTTCATCAGCGGAAAAAAGAACTTGTTGAGCAACACAGGATGCAAAATACTAAGTGAAATAACACAAAGCTAATGGTGAAGAATAACAAACTTTTCTCAAAATGTGACACACCTTTCTTCATCATCACATTCACCATCCTACGATTGCCAATAATAACCAAATTATTCCCCCCGGGAGGTTTTGTTGATTGCCGACTTTACATTGAAGTTTGCTTCTAAGACTCTAACTTTGGATACATTACCATATGACTTATTTAGGTCTGCACAGTATTCATAACTGCACACACAAAAAAAAAATAAAAAAATACAAAAAGCATGACCAGGGTAAAAAAAAAAAAAAAAAAAAAAAAAAAAAATATATATATATATATATATATATATTGAGTATTAAAAATGTAGAGTTGATAAAAACAATGCAGAGTGGGAGAAATTATTTACTGGTAAAAACCATGACTTGTTGCTCGTTAGTGTGTAAAATATTCCCCTCCTGTTTAAACAGCTATTAACAATTTAAATAACGCTGGCCCAGAGGCCTTGCTCTGACTCACTTGTTAAAGATCCCCATCCCCAAAGGTCCATTTAACAAGCCCATTATTCCATTACATTACACTCACACCAGCACCAGAGAGCCTTAATTTAACTCATTCCTCTTATGTAACTGTAGAGAAGAATTAGTGTAGGAAAATTGAAGGCACAAATTAAAGAGGGAAATAATGACTGGACTAGGAATTCTTTCCTTTAAATTGGTGGCCACAGTGTTGACATAGCACAGTCCAGACATATTTCATCTCAACGTGCCACCATTTAAGATCTTCTATATATTTACTGGATAATTAACTTCAATGTAACATGAAACAATGTATAAATCTGTAATCTTAGAATAAGCACCATAAAATGAGTCTAGCAGAGATCTAACATTTACTTTCAGTTTACTTTATGGTCATACAGATGACTGTCAATAGAAAAGTAACCAGCAATCAACAATTTTTATCATGAATGAATAATTTAAGTTACTTTTCAAGAAAAAAAAAAAAAAAAACCCAAACATAATTCTAGTACTCCAGTGGAGAGTCAGTGATGCAAAACTGCCCAGCCTTCGACTTTCTCCAGTCTATGGACACATTTAATTGGAGGCATCATCTATTTTACAGGAGCTGTTTCAGAGCAGTTACACGGGGTCTCAGAGCCCCTGTCTCTCTTTCTGTGTTGCATTTTTTGCCTTGCTCCCTCTGTCCCCAGAGCTGAAAGGGTACAAGACCTGACAGTGGTGTGCTCTGAGGCTCAGCACAGCTCCTTTTCATTAAGCAGTTGAGACCACTTTTTGAAGGTTACCACACACACTTATATCCGGACACAAGCCACACACTCCAACAAACGGGGTATGGAAGCCCATGGGAGGGGTGAGGGGAAGTGGGGAGGAGCCTGATAAATGTTAGACCATACATTTTCTCACTCTCTCAAGCTCTCTGGAATCACACACACACTAACACATGAACACATCCACAGTGCACTAGTTCTACTTATATACCAGTGACTCCCAGGTGAATAAAGTTACCTGTCTTTGTACACTTCCAGAGAAGCTTTTTTTAAGGACTTCTCAAGTCTACAACTGCCTTGTGACACACTTTCATCACCTCCATCAAAGTTGTACCCACACTGGGATGTATTTGTAATGCTGAGCCCACAGGCCATGAGGCTAGCGCCTTTACTCTGAGTTATAGCTCAAAATAAAGTGGTGCCAACTGCTGGGTCACAGGGGGGGCATCCAGCATCTGGGGACTCAGTGATGCTATGACAGTTTACTTATCATAGTAACAACAAACTGCTACTTTACAGCCTGGGCAATGAAGGATTTAAAAGGAGCTGGTATGATTATCAGTGTTCACAAAATATGTGATGTCTTTAAAATTTGGATAATTTTTTTCCATCCTGTGTGCTTAACATCGAGGAAGAGCAGACTGTAAAGGCAGGGTACCATTTTTGGAGTAGCAGAGTCTTTCAGGAATCTACGTACTTAAAAGGCCCAATACTGGTAATATTCTGGGCAGGATGAAGCTGGGCCATCTCAGTCCACCCTGACTTAGCCCATGCACCAGCCCTTCCCCTTGCATGAGTATGAGAGGGGGTGGGCAGTCAGGGTGGATTTCTGGGGCCTTTCTTCACTCCGCCAGGCTCTGTTTTATTCATCGCCTGCGCCCTGACCCCGCAGAGCTCCTGTTCTGACAAATCACTTCTGATTAAGACAGATCTCTGTTAGTCAGCCACTCAACTTGGCCTATTCATCATTCCACAGAAAATATTCCTCACTCCTCCCCCATCCCGCCTCCCCCCGGCTCGTTTGACTGTCTGTCAGACCGAAGCCAGGCGCTAAAGAAATTTCCGCAGCTGTTTTAAATGGCTGATTATGGACAATTGGTGGATGGAGAGACGTAAGAGCGTCTTATGGGTGATAAGACGCAAGTTTAATGGGTATAAATGACCAGACCTGTAGGAGACCAACTAGTAATAGAACCATTTGTTTAAAGCTGAACCAGCGTGGAAAGAACTGAAAGCTGTATTTTCCCTCTATTTGAGCTCCCCCTCCTCTTTTCCCTTCACCTCAGCCTCAAAGTCAAATTCTCAGATCACCAGATTTACATTTTCTTTTAAACAGCAGAGTCCCCTTCACCCTCATTCAATGAGAATTGATGAGGCTCGGAGAGGAATAGCTTGTTTTACATTTATGAAATAAGCCATGTCCCCGTGGACACGGCTGCAGACACTGCCATTTGTATATTACATTGTTTTCCATGAGTTAGTAACAATGAAAACAGAACACTTACTGTAAGAATACAAATACAGTGAGACGTCTAAGAGCATTCATATGCAAAGTTTTGCCATAACAAACAACTGCTAAAATTTCTAACAAACCAGATTAAATTAACCTGAACGACAACCCTACTGGTGGCAGAAAGGCTGAGAAGCAGGAGGGGTGAGAAGAGAATGAGGGTTCCTACAAACAAATTGCCTGGACTTAATCAACCAGTCTTACTGAACCATCCAAATGAAAACTAATGGACTTGGGTGCTTGCTGTGATTGCCCCACAAGCAACAATGTGTGGGCAGGAGCATAGCTTTCTGAGGTCTTCAATTAAAAAACAGGGAATTTCTACAGACCGCTGGTCAGCCTACACAACTATGCTACCTGTATCCTGATTGGTCAATTGTCAAGCTAAAAGAGAGCGGACTTATTAATTCCATTTCCAGTGCTGGGAAAATGATTTTTTTATGTGTTGATTAAACTTGGTCAAAGTTGTAAAAAATGTATGAAGTGTAGAATTAAAACTCATATTCGAATGAGCTAATTTGTGTATGCATTATTCATAATGCTGACATTTGTGTCACACAATTGTGTTGGCCACATTGCAACTAATATATAAAAAAGTACATGAATAAAAAAAAAAAAAGAAGCCAAAAACAAATAATACAAACACTAGTACATCAAACTTTATTCAACCACTGTTAGCCTAAACAATTAGGGTTTAAGTGCTTTACTCTGCAACTTAAATAATTAGATTTTATTAAAAACTGAGTGGCTGTATAAAAGATGGTGCCACAGCATAAGAACATTATTAAAACATAATGACCAAATCTAAGCCGAAGGTCAAAGTTAAATACAAAAAAATACAAAAAACACGGGCACAGAAATAATTAAATGGAAGCACATTCTGTTTAACATGGAAGACAAACACATTGAGCAAATTTCAATTCTTCTAATTACGGCAGAATTAGGGAGAGGCATATGTAGGAGAGAAAAAAAAAAATTGTCAGTTGGTCTTAATCAAACAAAACATCAGATTTAACAACCCCTGGTGGAACTGACGGAGGAGAAAAGTTTGCCAGTTTGTCAGAGATGGACTCAGGGAGAGATTTGTGGAGGAGGAGGGAAGAAGAAAGAGGAAACTTGACGTTGCTCTAGTTCATTTTCAACAGTTTAGGAGCGTTAATCATCACATTACTGTTGATTAAAGGCTTTTACGTCTCTAATCAGAAAGTTGACAGGCAGATCAAAGAGTAAAACAAATTTCTTGCCTTTTAATTATCTGTACAACACCACACCTCGGGCTGCTCTTCCCTGCCTATCTCCTCAAACTCTGTGAAAGACTGCGAAAGGAGATCTAACACTCTACAACAGTTCATTATCCAATAAAATGGAGAGATGGGGAGAGAAAATACACATACAGACACACACAGAGGCACACAAAGCTTTAAGGCTTTATGATTATTGAAGACCTGGGGGAGGCCCGCAGTCTTCTTCATTAACATGTCCCGAATTGGAACATCATAATTATGTTTGTCAAAATCGGACTTGGCGTCAAGCTCATTTGCATGTTTTGACAATGCCAGTTGGGAGCCTCTGCTCTATTTTTCCACAGAATTTTAAGAGTGCTGGAGTATTTAACACTTTTTAAACACCTACTGATAATAGGTTCATGTTGCCAAATGAATGAAATAACTCGTTAAATGTGCTTTGTAGGCTCACCCACCCAGCCCAACTGTGAGTGAGTTAAAGTTAGAGCTGATTCAAACCCAGGCAAGTAAACACAAAGCAGCTTCTTCACTGTCTTGATGAATGCTTGATCACCACTACTGTTCGAACTGATGGGGATGTGACACCTTCTGCAGCCTGACTGTTCCTGCCCAGCTGTTACCTGTCAAGTGATTAGGACATGAAAAATCTGACTTTGGGAAAAGATGCGGCATTGCTTTGGGCGCTCTTGAAACTTCTATGTGCACCTCCACTGAGCACTCGAACATATTGCTAGCCGATTCATGATCACATCTTGTTTGAATAAAAGAAAGCTACAGATCGCGTGCACGCCCTTCCCCCATTAACAACTTACTAAATGAATCCTCGTTACGTCAATGATATGTAAAACAAGCATGGTCGAAAACAAACAAACAATCTGTGGGGACACAGGTCTGTCGGCAGCAATTTAGAAATGGAGAAAAAGGAGGGCATGAAAGCGAGACATCAAACATTAGCCTGAATGGAAGGCGCAAACCATTAGAAGTGGTTGCACTGACAGGATCTGACAGTTGGAAACACTTAAAGATTATTTTCTTCAAACTTTGAATTCATTAATACTCATGAGCTGAGGAAGGGCTCCCAAAACACACACACACACAAAAAGGAGAGCTTTGAATCTAGCTGCAGAGTGATGGATGGCGTCATGGAGGCCAGTTCAGCCTTATTTTCTTGCGACCATTTAACATTCTTACTACAATTGGCACATGTTATCATTTCCAATATAACACTGTAAAGGACAAATAAGTTATTTAAATATTTTACACAGAGAAAATCTGTCTAATCCTTCCAGATATCTTGTTTTCTTGTCACAACCCCAGAGGTCACACACTACAACTGTGAGAAACCACAACTGATGAAAATGATTACTAAAGTTACACATAAATACATATCTTATGTTGCACTTTTCAACAAAACTTCCCTGTGTATGAAAAAAATATAAGATGAATATTTTTATTGTTATGTTTGTCACATGTTGAAACTTTAATAAGAAATTCTTCTTTCTTGTTTTATTCGGCAACTTGTGCATCTAACATTTTCTCTCTACGTTGATGGCATGCAATCAATTGTTTCAGCATTTCAGCATTGCGTAGTTGCCATCTTATGTGCAGACGATGCATCAAATTCTTGCAAATCCAAGGTGCTCAGACAATTTCATTGGCGGAAGCAACAGTGCCGCCTGTTAACAGAATACTGCTTCATTGTGGCTTCTCTGACAGACAGCACAAACACATGTTTGTGTTGTACTTTGGAGTAATACCATTGCACTTCCCTGCTCTGGTAAAAGGAATATAATACTGCTATTATAAGGAGAATACGAGGCACACAGGGAACTCACAAAAGAGAGACACATCATGCGCATCACTTAACAATGACCGGGGCCACGGAGTTGAAGGAAGATTATTGTCAGCTGCCATTGTGAATACACATAATATGGCACGACATGTGAGAGCACGTCAAAGCTCTTGTGTATATTGTACATTGTTTATTTGTGCTTACTTTTTATTGTTCCTGAACAACATCTAATCAGTTTTGAGGAATTCCGTACTTCAGGCCTTTTCATGAAATGACTCATCTTTAAAAATTAGTGGAACATCTGTCAACTACAAGGCTACTTAGACAATGATTAGGTAGTAAATACCAATCAGGAGTGATGGTATCCACACATAGAAACAAAGGTATGACAATCTATGACTACGAACTATTTCTTCATTTGACAGTTTAGACTAAAGACAATTCTGAGTCACATATTTCCCTGAATACTGGATTATTTGAAATCCATTTTACTCAAAGAAAATTACAATAAATAAACCTCTTCTGGCCAAGAAGAAACAATACGTGTTGACTTTCTGTATCTTTCTGTTATGACATAAATGCAATATTGCACTTTGCATCACTGGTGGGGTGAAAAGGTGTGTACTTTTCCTCCTCATTAACTAAAACAGACCTAAGTGAATGCCCAGCACACCCGCCACCATTTTCCTCACTAATGAAGCATATCTAAGTTTTAAGACATGGCAGAACTAATTTAATCTACCTTGTAAGGAGCCCCTGTGCCATCAAATTAATTATTCATAAAGGACATGATATTATAACTCAACTGTCAACTAGGTAGTAGGTAGGAGTTGTTTTTTTTTTTTTTTTTTTCCCCATCCTGCCTGTCACTCTCTTTTGTCTTGGATTATATTTTGAAGAAAGTCCTTTACATTAGCTGCTGGACAAAATAATTTCTTTTTTTGTTTTTGTTAATGAAGGTGAAATTAGGGTAGGGGAGGATTTCTACAATTGGTGTGGCTCCCTGTTGGTTTTACAGTGCGCTGATGGGGCCAGCTTCACTGCAGAGAAATATGACACAAGACGCAAAGACAGAGTCATCAAGTCTGTAATAACACAACCTCAGGTACCTTTTATTTCCCCCTCATGAATAATGTATACTGTCTGCCCAAGAAAATTTTGCCATAGTGTTGTTTAGACAGCTTGGCCACCAGGAGATTGGACAATATTTATTTATTTATTTTTACACACAGTGATTCTTTTAGCCAGGTGTCATTTTCTCTTCAGTGGTAGGATGATGGTATGCAACTCTATTGTGACTGACAGGAACAGCAGCAGCCTGGCATTGCCACAACACCCTATAGTGAGGAACTAATTCAAATATGCTGATTTCTCATATAAGTATGTGGATCCTCTGTGTAAAACAGCATGTGGTCCACACAGCCAAGCAGCCAAAAAGAAAAATAACCAACTCAAATGCTCTCAGCGTATCTTTTGTGGCAGTATATTCAAAGCAAGTGCAAACTTTGAACAGTGGGTGCCTCAAGATCAAGCAATGCCATAAAACAGTTGTACATGCATAATGTATTTGTACTTCTGCCCCATAAATGCATATCGCACTACATGACTTTAACTCTCTGCAACTGGACAAAACAGAAGATGTGTTTCAAAGAATAATGTGTTGGAAGGACGCATTCACACTATAGACTAGGATGTGGACGTAGACAAAGTTGGCAACCATCCCACAGCTGTTCTGTCTATAGACAGTATACAGACATTTAAAATGAGCAAGTGACAGCAAAGGCTCCATGATGACTCATCTGTGTAGGGACTATGTTGACATGACAGCTCTAAATATAAACTGTCCAACATTGACCAAACTCAGCAATATCAAATTTAAAGTGGGCTAGTGCCTGGGAATGGTGACAATGCAAATTCAATCAATGAAGATGAGGCTATATAGTTCTCTTGAACCACTTACCCACACAAAGTCAAATTAATTAATGAATTAATTAATTCATTCATTCATTAATTAAACATTAATTGCAGACTTAGACTATGTTTGCTAACAAAAGGTTTTGTTTAAACAACAAGTCCTCCAGTTCCTTAAAAATGTTGAAAGACTTCAAAAATACACAAATGTGTAAACAAAACTTCCATGTGTATTCATTTTGAATACACATGAAAAATATTCTGCACTGGCAACTACAGTAAAGGACTCACAATTTTGTGTGTCCATGACACTATGACACACTAGAGAGAAGCACACTTTACTTTTGATAGTTAGGGTGATCTTTCAAGATGTTAGGAGCAATACATTCAATATAGTAAATAGAGGTGGACCAAAGGAGACTTCTTTTGGTAAAATAACTTTTTGACAACTTCAACAACAGCAAGAAAATAAAACTGAACATGAGACCAAAGTGCAATTGAATTGAATGTGCATTCTTTGAGCAATGTGTCCCATGGTTCCCAAATGGCTTTATTGTATAACATTCATCATCTTAGAGGGCTGCCATTGACCAGCAATAATAAGGTTAAGTGGAGAAAGGAGTGGCAAGTGATGCAGTCATAAAAACCAATGCTCAGCAGACGAGTAAACATTTTAAAAGTGAATTCAAATTTGAAACAGAATGAAACCCTATGAAATACTGAGTATCCAACTTTAGGTGAATCTTCAAGATTGTGTAAGTTTATCATTGACAGAGAGCTGAAGGCAATAAAATTCATGTGCCAATACATCTGCAGCAAACACAATTTGCATAAGAGACATAGGGTGTGATACGGAACTACAATATGAGCGGGGACAGTGGGCGGCCTTCACATGCTCCATCCCCTGATTGTAATTGAGGGCGACGTGTGACAGCCACCCGTGTGCCCTCTCTGCAGTGGCCCTGGAGCATAGGGCATGCTGACAGAAGAGGAAACGGAGACAGTGGCACAGGGTCCTGGCCTGGCACGGTCATGGCATGGTACCCTTAGGGGCACTGACCCCCTCCTCCCTCTAAACCCACCGCAACTATTGCTGCCTCACCTCTGTCACCAGGCATCTTGGAGGCTAACGAGAGGGCACCCGAGGCTGCTTAACAATTCTACCACATCCGTTGGCTGGTATGCAAGCAGCTCTTTTTTCCTCTCTTCCATCCGTGTTCATCTCCCCCTTCTCTGAGACCTTTAGTGAAATAAGTGTCAGCCTGAGGAGACAGGCGCTCATCAACACTCCATACCTGGGAGGTATATTAATGCTGTGATGGTTTCCTGCAGGAGGGAAGGAAAAAAAGCTTTGTCCTCATGAAGAAAGGACGAAGGCTTGGACAACTTTTGAGGATGTTAACTTTGGCAGTGTTTATATGGATATAATGTGAAAGGTATAAAAGCACAAGGCAGCAAGATAGACAGAAAATGATCTCATGCATAGTAGCATTCCCCAAAAAATACTGATGCTTGGCCATGCGTTTCTAAAAGAAGCTATATTTACCTGAAGTTTCTCTTGATCAATACTGAGATAGATATGGAATAACACAATGTTTGAGAGAGCAAGGGAGTTTCAGGGCGAGAACAAGTGTGAGAGAGTGAGAAAAAAATGCAGTAGTTTCTCCGTACAGATCCTCCTCACCAGGAGCAGAGATACAAATGAAACTTCACTTCCACAACAAGTGGAGCTAGAGGCCTACAGGGGCCTTCTGGTATCCAGTCGGAGATACATAATTAAAGGAACACAGAGAGAGAGTATGTTATTAACAATGTTTTCATTAGACCGAGTTAACGCATTGGTTTCCCTCAAGACCTACGGAGGACAGACAAGGAAGTGGATGGAATAGGATGGGATGCTGCCGTGGGGTCTTAAATTTCATTCAAGTGCTCACATTAGTGTTGGTCCTACATGTTCTGAACATACTGCTCTCAATAAAAACATTTAATTTTGACATCAGAAATGTGAAGGGCGAAAAAAAAAAAAAAAAAAAAAAAAATCACCGACCTGCTTTCTTCATGATATTTTCACTCCTTTCCCCAACATCCAGGCTTAAATTAGCCAGGATTTTTAAGATCAGGGACTGTTTTTTAGGCTATGAAAAATGGATTAAATGAAGAGGAAGTCTGGCCTAATGAGCTCCCTGGGCTATGGAGCAGCAGGGACCATGAGGGGAAAGAAGGGAGATGAGGCAAGCCTTTGAGGAAGCGGGGGCTGCAGCCATGCCCAAAGTGTGCCAGCTTCTCCTCACTTTAGCGCCAATGGCACAGACAGCACCTGGGCAAGGCTTGGCAATCCTTCTCTTGTGCCAAAGGAGAAGAGAGACAGGAAGTTTGTGTAGAACCTGAAAAATTCTACTGGCCATTTTTGAGGTACTTTTACATTTGTATTTTGACTTTTGTGTGGATGGTACAGTCTATGAGTGAGTAAATGGAAAAAATTGTTTTTTACTGTGTGTCGGTTGATATATCTCTGTTCACTGGCAAGTGGGGAAAAAGTACTGGAATCTCTCAAGTAAACATATCTTATGTTGCACTTTTCAACATAAACTGGCTCAACAGCAGTTGAGTCCACCGAGGCAAACATGACATGATTCTGTTAGGAATGGAGCAGTATAAAGGACTGACCTGCTTTGACTTCTGTTTTTTGTTTTTTTTCTGATTGGATTTTGTGAAGTTGTTTTTTAGTGAACTCTGAATAACCACACAATGTGGAATTTAGGTTTAACTTTAGAATTTAGTTTTAGTTAGTTTAGTAGTTCATCCTCGGTGTAGACACAACTCCTACTTCAATTTTTTTATAAACTCCAGCCAAAGTACATCTCCAGATGAGATAAATGTTAAGGCAGGCATTCTGGGTAAAAACTGAGTAAATGCTAATGACATTGTGATTTTTAACTCGATCTCCTTTTTGAGTTTTACCATATTTTCCTGGGGTTTCAAAAGCCTGTTTGACACAGCCTGAAAACAAAAAAACACTAATGTAGCATTTATTTTTGATTGTATTGTGTTGCAAATGTTCTGACACGATCTTGCATGCTGTGGAATGTGCAATGCTGATATCTTGGAACACCTTTTCTTGGAAAGAAGCATGTCTTTGTGTGCACAAAAATATGGGAATACTTTAAGAGAGAAGTCACTGAATTTTGGTGAAAAAAAATGTCCCAAAAGTCAAAAAGTCAGTTAGTTAGTCTGTTACTTATTTAACTTTTTCATACTTTTCTTCATTTAATATGGGACATTTTGCTTGAACAAAGACATTAAAACAGGAACGCTGCCAATGACCTTGGGACATACGGGAAGGGGTTGAGTCTTCATGATGCAGGAATGTCAACAACTGTCCCCAGTCACTGAAAAAAGAGGTGGAGTTTATGGTGGGGGAACAGGGAAGAGAAGAGGAAGAAGGAGGAAGGGATTACACTGGCAGGTAGTGACGGCTGGAGGCCAGCCAAAATAAAGAAACCGAGGAAGAGAAAACTAAATAGGATGAGACAAAGATCCTTCACTCAACTGTAAGAAATACAGGTCAAAAGGAACATTGAGAAAGACATAGAGACAACAGGGAACAACAGCTAGAGGACAGGAAGCAGGGGCCAGGAAGGGAGCTGGCACATTCTTCAGCTACTTTTCCTGACAGCGATTAGAACCTGTCAGAGCCTCTCAACCTGCCACTCCTCTGCACTCATAGGAGGCCTGTCATTACAAATAGCCCAGATTAAAATACCACACTCCAGGGACACAGGCCTTGACCCCCACCTACCCCACATTGCCAAATGTCTACCCATGCAGTCACCCACCCTGTCAAGAAGGAGGGAGGAGGTAAAGCGCCAAAAAAAAAAAAAAAAAAAGAGAGAGAGCTGGCGGCAGTGAAAGAGCAGTTAGGTTTGGAGATGTTAAAAAAACACAATGGATAGAAGAGTAATGGGGCTTTCAGTTTGACGGAACAACAAAAGTAAATATTACCTCTAGGAAAATTACAGCACATGGAATTTGGGATTAAATGCTACATGTGCTCTTTCTTCTGTGAATCTATTGCTATTCTCCCATTCTGCTAAGAAAAAGTCTCCCACACTGCTAGTGTTGAGGAGAAACTCATTTATTTGTTGATAGGGTATTTAATTTTGAAAACCTGTGAGGTTTCTGTTATGTTAGTTTGATGGCATAAAAAAGAAGAACAGAAAAAAATCAAAACTGTATGACTCTTGTGTCAGATATTTCTTTCCCACTTGTGCTGCACCTGAGATGAACAGCAGTGCAGTTTAATTAGGCTAATGGTAACAAAGCACTGAGAAATACTGTACGTTTTCAGCTCAAGCCTTCTGTGCACACTGACTTGTATTTCTGTATGAAGCAGACGTATGCAAACAGAGAATAATGAGTCCAACGTGTCCTGACTCTATCTTGTGCCAACGCAAATCGTCTGTCCTGACACTGAAAAATGACCTATCTCAGCAAGATTAGGGGAGGCGGGGGGGGGGCTGCTGTGTGTGACAGCCACCAGCACTGTGCTGACAGCCCAATAGAGTAGAGGAGGAAGGCATCATTATGATCACAAGCACAAATAGACAAATACACATATCAACGCACAAATATTTATGCACAGAATACCTACATTAACTCCATCACACACCAGAAAATGTGTGCATGCATGCTTGCACAAAAACACCGAAAGAAAACATCTTCTTGACTGATGTTTTCTACCTCAAACAGAGCATGACGTTGTGGCCGCTGACATGTCACAGTGGCAAGCACACTGTGGCAGAGCCAAGCAAGGCTAAACAACCAAAACAGACAGGAAAAACAGATTGTGACAGACCACATCCTAGTTAGACATCACCCTTAATACAAGGATAAACACATGCCTGAGCACAACTCTGCAGGGCATGACATAATATTATACACATATCACTGTCATAAAATGTGATTAAAATAGATTAGCCTGAAATTACCTGATAGTCCTGTGAGCTACAAATCAACATCCATATGGTGTCATAAAATGAAACACCTGCAGTGGGTTAGAAACCAATTCAAATCAGTGTGTATACCTTTGGTGGCTCTGACAAAAGAGAGAAATGAAAAATTAACTCACAGGGACCGATGCCAAATACATCAAATTCGATCTTGACCTAAAATTCTTCTTTTATTTTTAGCTGAAAATAGTTGTAAAATAATCTTTGATAAGTGGTCAGCATGTGAGAAGACTGCCTGACAACAGCATTAGCTCACCATGATGAATTTAAATGAGCAAACTTGGGGAGCTGACAGTCTACTTTTCCTCATGAGCCTGTCTCCTGAGAGGAGATGACAACTGAATGATGTATAATTAGGCCCATTGCTTGTTTAATTGTACAAACACGGGCTAAAGGAAACAAACATCAGGGATAAAAGTAGTCAAAAAGGAAACTTTCGACATGAATGCTTCTGAAAAAAATCTGTTCTGAGAGAACTTTACTGTTAGACCAACCACTAAAACCTAAGGATTGGTCCAAGCTCAGCTGCTGCTCAAGCAAAACTTTTCTGAGACATCTTGATCTAACAAGCACCTATTTAGCTACTCCACATTTTTTGCAGGGCTATAAGTGTTTTTATTCTTGCCTCACAGAAACTGTGAGAATTTATGTGTAGGATTTCTGAGAAATAGCTTGAGCTCCTTTTCTGTTTGCTTGGTGTATGCTCCTCTCATTACAGTAGTCGGAGCAAGGGGCAAACAGAAGGAAGCAAGGAGACAAGGAAGTGACAGAGAACGACAGGGATTTCCAGTGACATGTTGACATAAACAGCTGATAGTTATCTGTGCACCAAGCCCAGGTTGTGTTGCTGTGAGCTCGGTTTACAGTGATGTCTGGGATAGAGAGAAAAACCCAAAGACATTTCATGACAACCTTCACATCACTGCAGAGCTGCCAAATGGCCCCAGCTTGAGAATGGGTCACTTTGCCTATTAGCTGGTAAGTGGAAAACCTGTAGCATACTGTATTCTTATGTTATGAAACATATAGTTATGCTTTAAAACTGTGAAACTGACAAGTACCCAAAAAGATCCAAATGATACTTTTACTGTGTCCAAAATTGGTGCGACCTGAACAGAGTTGTGCCTCTGTTTGCAAGTCTGATTAACTTAAGTCTGTATCTTGGGGCTTCGCCAAAATTTGAGAACAACTCACCATGGTCTACATCCTCTTTTGTCCTTTCAGGTCAGTCCCTCCCAAAAAGTATGGCAAAAAGCTCTTCCCCTAATTAAAATAACAAACAAAAACTCAGGCTGCCTGCTGCACAGTACTCACACAGTATATCATACCTAGATACTACAAACATATAATGTATAATGTATAGCCCGCTTGCCCACCACATCTGAAAAATATGTACATATTCCAAAACAATGAGGTGGTACACAAGTGCAAGTGGCAAAAGGGAAAGGAAAGGAGTGTGCATCTGACTATTTGTGTGTGTGCACAAGCAAACTCCTGATAGTGACCCTGTACCTCATCTCCAGGGCATAAATAAACATGTATGTGAGAGAGCCTGTGGATTATAATCAGAGAGAAAAGGGAATCAAATTTATTCTGCAGCTGTCATTAATATTTCAGCTCTGTTACTGTAGCCCATGTGAAAGAGCATGAATGATTAATTTAGACATCACCTCTGTCACAATCCCTTACCAGGCATGGCTCGTGATCCACCTTTGAGAATAGTAAACAAAAGGTGGGCTCTCCCTCGTTTTTGTTGTGGTCTGGTTTGGGCTGTTCTGTTCTTGTCTGGAAAGTAGAAGGGGGTAAGGTGCTGTGGGGTGTTGTTAGACAAGTTGCTTGTCTTTGTGGTTTTTCTGAAACATTTAGTTGTTGTGTGAACAGCTGTTGCTGATGTGGGTGACCAGGTCCTCAACTGCAAGTAAAACTTATTACAGTGTGTCTGTGTGTGTGTGTGTCTTTGGGGCGGCTGGGCACTTAACTCAAGTCTGCTAAGGAATCCTGGGTGCCGGCTAAATAGTAATGAACAGTGGCCATTACAAAACAACTATTTACAGACTGCCTATATCTTTCTTATTGACAACAAAGCTCAACACAACAGCACTAACAGCATCCACCAAACACAACTCCTCAACCCATTAGTCTGCAAACCAGATACATCAATAGCCAAAACACGCTGACAAGCACACGTTAACACCCTCATTCCAAGTCGATGGATGAGCATCTTAGCGGGTGATGGATGGGAAGGCATCCACAAGGTCCTATCAAACTGACATGTGCCCCATACCTCTGTTTTTGATTTGTGTTTGGGCTTTGTGTGACACTTGTCTGACAAGTGGAGATCACAAGGAGACAGGATCCATCTATCAGACCACTGATGCCACCGCTACCGTCTCGAGGGCCTGAGGGCGTGGTGCATACATATGTGTGTGTGCGTGCGTGTGTGTGTGTGTGTGTGTGTGTGTGTGTGTGTGTGTGTGTGTGTGTGTGTATATATATGACTGAAAGTAAGTTTGAGTATAGTCAATGTTTGTCTATCAGAAAACTATTCAATGGGTGGGGTTTGTGTGTGTCTGCATAAGAGAAATTTCATATGTTTATGTATGTTTTAGAATATTATATAGTTAGTGTTAATGTGGGGAAGTGTTTGTCTGTGTGCAGCTACCTGCTGAGCAGGCAGCCCACTGGGGCAAAGCGAGGAAGGATGACACTGATGCGATGTGTTGGCATGTGCCCTCGGGTGGTTTTGGTGTGGTTGTCATTTTGTTGTTTTCATACAGCTCCCCCTTCATCGTACCCCACTTTATTCAAATAACGCACCCCAAAGTTCCATAAATAAATAATGAAATCAGAACTAGATGGATTGATGAACAGTGACGGAGAAGTATTTGTTTTTTGTTTTTTTTTCCCACAGATATTTCATTGTTTGGACAAAGTCTTTGACAGGCACTGTTCTCTTGGGAGTTCAAGCTGCTCAGATAAAGAAGTGCTGGTTTAGAAGGATTGCTGTCTCGCTGAGCCATGCGTATACATGTGAGAAAGACTCTGTGTGTATGTGAGTGCACGTGTGTGTGTACATCTATTCTAATTCAAACCGGGGCTTAGCTTTTTAAAAATAAAGAAGTTACACTGTCTAAAACAGTTATCTGGATAAACTGGCTGTGTTGGTCAATAACTTGAAAGCAACAACCAAGTGTGTCAAGAGGTCAAACTCAACAAGAGCAGAAAGGCACACGATACATAACACGCAACACAACAGAATACAAAATACATACACAAAAACACACAAGTAAACGCGCACGCACACACGCAAAGGAAATTAACATGACAGAAATTACATATAGGATCACAGACTCCTGAACCTATTTCTAACATATACACGTTACAGCACCCCAATCCCTTTTCTAAACAAATCTCCATAGCTTATGGGACCTGAGAAGGTCAACGTGCATCTAAAACTTCCTCGTCTTTCCCCAGAAAAAAAATGTGTGGGACTTGAAAGCAACGGCAACTCGCTGACTCTCTTCTCTATAGTTCCTAAAGCCAATGTAGATCAATACACAGCCATACATACCACAACTGGAACAATTCCTGTCAAAGGTTACTCCTTTTTTTCTGTGCTTCTCTCTTCATTTTAGCAGGGTGGAGGAGGATGAGGAGATGGAGAGAGAGGAGACGGCTGTTGAGAAGTAAGAGGAGAGCAAGAAAGATAAACCTAAAATGATCCCTCTCTATAGTTGAGGAACTCTGTGCTAATAGGTTTTGACACATCGCCAGCAGGCCAAAGAAAGAGGGGGCTGAGGGTGAGTCGATAGTGGTGCACGGCGGTGGCCAGAGGCTAGTAGCAGTGGCTAGGCCAAACCCCTGATACTACCATGGGCTGGGAGCCTGACCACTAATCATTAGAAAGTCAATGAGTCCTCTAATGCTTGCAGCTACACTAGCCATCCCAGGGAGCCACACCACCTAGTGAGGGTCATATTTTGAGAATTCAGGAACACACAAACACACTACAAACATATTTATGGCCTGCATATATACAAAATATTCATACAAAGGTGTTACAGGCATACAAAGACCACATAGTCTGCCACATATATGTGTGATATACGTCCATGAAAACAACTCGTACAGAGATACAGAGCACTGACCAAAAAAAAAACTTGACAAAGAGAGACAATGTTTCATGATGTATGCCAAGTCAGCCAGCAGTCGTTTGCAGCCTTTGATGCTGTGGCTCTATTATTAAATGTGATCCTTTCTCCTGCCCTACACTAGAAACTGTTTCTCTGGAGATGGCACACAAACTGCTCCCAGGTCACACCGGGGCTAGGCCACCTCACCTGGATCCCATGCATTTTTAAAAGCCTCAAACTGATCCTGACATGCAGCTTCAGACTGGACTACTAAATGAGGCAGAGATTCTCTAATTGGCAATGACTTAATTTAAATGAAAGTTACATGAGCGTTAAAGAAATAGTACTACCAATACCATCCCTCAGGGAGCCGAGCCAAAAGAGTTTGTGTGTACTATCACATTTGATGATGGTCCAATTGTTTTCTAGTAACCTATTCAGCAGCACTAGGTGTTTAAAATTAACACATGCTTGATTAATTTTACTAAGAGCTTGGTTTGCTGTAAGACTGGCCTGCAGAGCCTCTGGGCAAAATGAAGCCCACTGCAATTGTCACTTAATTGTCTGAAAGGGGCTTAAGGGGCTGGAGAAATTATGGAGTCAAACTAACCAACAACTATAGCAAGGAAAGTTGTGCATGTTAACCAATGCTTAAGTGTAGAAAACTTAATAAAGTTAAATGAAGTTTGTTGGAGGTTTTCTTAATGGATATGAAGAGAGCAACATAGGATGGACCTGAGCGGAAACTATTAAATGTGAATTTGAACCTAATGTTAAGTGCAGGTGTTCACTTATTACTTGCCTTTTTCATGAAGGACATATGCCAACACAGACTGTGACATAGACCTTTAGAAATAACCAGAAATGTGTTATGTTTTCTCACATTGTAGTAAAATGGTTTTTCCAATATAATTCTTATCATCAACAGCCACTACCTGGCTGCTTGGATGTTGGAAGTCGTACATTAGCACATGATTCAAGTATCTGATCTTTTGCCTGATGACTGATTATTCTACTGGGCCTGAGTGTCTGCGTGTTGTTTATATTTATCTACCTGTGCCCATACTCCAACCAAGAACATAGACAAAAAAGAAACAAAAATAATGCAAATCCAAAACTAAAATCAATTGCCTTACAGCTTCTTAGCCTCACCCTGATCAATATGCATGCAATCAAACTTTTTGCCAGCATTACCTCCACCACTACGCCTATCGATTGAGTGCATTGATCCTGATGCTCAATCTCCTTTTAGGGAAGGAAGGTATGGATATTTAGCACTAGAGACCCCATCTGGCCATCTTCGTAAACTTTGACCTTTGTGTTAATCCTAAAACACAAGCTAGAACTTATTGGGACCTATACAGTCTGACCTGGAATAGCCCCAGAGGGTTTGATGCAAGCAGCAAGGTGCAAAAACAGACTCTAAAACTAAAATGCCCCCTTCTGGACCTGGGTTCAACTGCAACAACTTCAATCTCTCAAAATCTGAGCTCTGTGACACATAGGCTTGTCAAATTTTGGTGGTTTGGAAATAACAAAATTCAGTTTGATATGCAACTTTGGTGCAAGTTTGTCTTGATGCAGTCAATAGAAACATCGGTTGACATGAGAGAGATGAGATCAAGAGTAAGAGACAAGAAGACACACCAGGACAGGGAGAAAGAAAAAATGACAGAGGGTCAATGAGGGTGGGGCAGCCAGAACTAGGGTCTAGTGGGGGATTGGTGTTCAGTGAGGCTTCTCACTGATGTGCCGCCAGGCGCTTTGAAGGGATTATTAACACATTTTGATTACTCTGGTCCAGTTGTCACAAAAAATATAACCTCCATCAGGACTATAAAATGGGCGGCCCTTTTCTTCTCTACCCTCCCTCATGTTGTTGCTCCCTTCACTCCCCACAGTTCCTCCCATGGCCCTGGGCTGGCCTGGCTCAAAGCAATCCACTAATTACAGTCTCAGACATCTTGAAGACTGGGCTAACACACCATTAGTCTGATAGAGAAAAGACAGCCTCTTCAACACACACATATCATGGACACATACATTCATGGTCTGTATTGGCAGCGTGCCTGAAGTTTAAAAACATGCAGTCCAAAGGTTTTGAAAAACTTTCTTCATCCCAACTGGCAGTGCTGCTATTCATGACAGATGGATATAATAATTGAATGACGGCTGCTAAGTTAACACAAAAATAGATTTACTAATAATGTCAAATTATTATATAAATATATACATTATTTTTAACCTTCGGATCCAGGTTTCATCCTCTGAGTGTAGGCAACCGAGGATACTGGTTCAATTATCCCCAAGTTGCACTGTAAGTAGGAATCTTTCTATTGATACAACTAAATCTGAAATGTCTACCATGTCCCATTAATTGCTGTGCCTCCCATGTCAGTTGTTATAATGGTGGGTCTCATCCTTCTGCACATATTAAGTCAAGTTTGGTTCAATTACGTATTAGTGTTCAATACTAATGACACCAAGCCAGTTTTGACCCTCCATTTACAACTTTATACACGCTTTTTTCAAGACAAGTTGACATCAGGGGCACTAACTGGCACTTTAGTGTGGTGCACACTGCAGACTTTTCCCTCTTCAACAGTTGTTCTGTGCATGCTGACCTTCCATGCATTTAACATATACAGTACAAATTGTTCATGTAATATTTATTTACTTATTTGCTGTCCAAAAATGAACCTAAAAGGAAGGAGCATGTCACATTAAATTAGAAATGAAAGTGTCAGGCAGATGGTACAGTTTAACCATTAACATTTACAGTTCAATTATGACTCTCCCTATCAAAAAATAAAAGAATACACTCTGAGCCAGACTTTAAAGTATCCGGTGAATCCTGCTACAATTCTTGCTATAATGTATATCATATCAAAATACCTACTATAATGTTAAATGACCAGAGAAATGTGTATCTTGTTGATTTTAAACAGAGTTTACCTTCAAAAATAAAGCAGCCAACTTGGTGTCTTGTTAGTGTTTGTGCTTTTGACTTCTGAGATGCACACGCCTACCCAGCTTCACACCCTGTCACCTCAAGACTAAATGAAAAAGATGCTAACAGACAAGCAAACACATTTCCTCACTGAATAAAGCTCTTGAATCTCTCTGAATCTTTTCCAGGAATGGAGCTGAGAGAGTTGTAGAGGGGGAAAAAAACATTAACAAAAACGAAAAAAAAAAAAAAAAAAAAAAACTCAGCAGTGTCTGAAAAAGAAAGAAATCTAGTAAATGGGAGAGTGGTTCTCACTGCAAACCTTAGCATCATTGACTGTGATAAGCCGGGCTGATGCATGAGAGGGAATGCTTCTCTTTGTAGACATTAACTAAATATCCTGTTTGTGAAATGTATATTCATAAACAAACTGAGGATTGAGCAAAGGGGCCATTTCCAAATGTACACATGATCTGTGGAAAGGGCCAAAATAGTCAACATCAAAGGGTCCAGTGTGAGAGGTAAAAGTAGGCCAGGCCATGGCTTGGGAGAGATGCGGAGAGGGCACAAAGGGTAGAGAAAGCAAGAGAGAGAAGAGGCTCTATGGATGGAGAGAGAGAGAGAGAGCGGTTGGTCCCAGGCTGGGAGGAGCTCAGGTGTGAGTTTAGAGGAGGCACCTTCTGTTCATGGCTCCGAGGCCCCACTGCGGACAGAAGAGGGGCCTAGACAGACATGGGCCCCTCTTGTTTGGCCCAAATAAATCCAGGTGGCTCAAGACGCATGCCCTTGTCACTCAACACAACTTTACCCCTTACTAACGCACACAAGCACATGTGATGAAATATTGACATTCAAAGGGACTCATGTACTTGCACTTCACTGAAATGAAAAAAAAAATAATAATAATAAAATAAAAAAATTAAAGGCCTCATGAGGATGACTGTTTTGTTGAAGCTTGGGCAGCCATCAGAGAATTTAATTTCAGCAAAACTTTTCTTTAATCAAAGCACATTAATTCTTTATTTATGTATTCCGGTCATGTCACTTTTGCCATCTTATCTTATTATTTTAGTTTCTGCTGTTGGTTTTGTATATTGCATTGCTGTTCTCATTTTACTACAGGAAAGTCATTCTTACCGTTTTTATAAAACAGATGCAACAACCAAGGTTAAGGTGTGTTGCAGAGACAGTAAAGAAAATCAAAGACAAGAACAAACAATAGATTCCTTGTACTAAAATCCACATTCATGCTCAAGTCCAGCCCACAAAAGGTCCAATGTAGACATTAAACATACTGAAGTACAAGATTTGCTTGTAATGTGACCACCTTCCCAACAGTTGTGTATCAGAGGGCTCTTTGATTTCCGTTCTGCTGTTGACATTTATGATCATTGTACAACACGCTGCCCTCAGTTGATGGATTCTGATCATGTGCTCTGCTGCTTCTCCTGTTTAGAGACCTCAGTACAGTGCGGCACACATTCCCACCCTGATGACTGAGAGTTTGTTTTCTAATGGTCTAGACTGTAGCTGACACTTAGCGGCCAAGGGAGCACTGTGGGACATTCAACCAAAAGCAATACAGTACAGATCGTGTGAAATATGATAAAAGACACATTTTTAATGTAACAGCATTCACCTGTATCCCGTCTCAAGATCATCTTGACAGACCAACAAAAAGTTTCAACTTCTCCACAAGAAGGATGCTCAAACCATTGAAATCAATTACATCAAAGATGGAGCTCACATATCGAGACTTGTTAAGTTAACTGTAGTCATATCGTGAAGGTAGGGTGCCAGAGCCATTGCTGTCACTTGACGACGCTTGTGTCTAAATTGGGAGTGAAGGCCTCCCCAGGAGAAATGGGCGAATCTGTCACAGAAGACTGAGGGAGCAGAAATATTGGGGGGGAAAAAAAAAAAAAAAAAAAAAAAAGCCACACAACAAACACACACGCACGAACAGAAAACCAACACAGTATCTCCATATGCTTAAGATCTTAATCATCATCACCATCATCTGTTCTGTCCTTTTAGTTTGTGTGTGTGCCTGCATGTGTGTGGTTCACATGAAAGGAGGACATCTGGAATACAATTATTTGAACCCCCCCCCCCAACACAGACACACACTTCCCTTTTTGCTCCAAATTTGCATGAATTCCATACATCTGGCCTTTAAGAGGGAATAACAATTATTCACTGAGCTGGTTGTTACAGCCCAAATGCAACCGGCCACTAGTCTAAACAGCTCATTAAAATAGCACAATACCTCACTTCAAGCACACAGGGAAATTGGCATGCTACTCTATCACTGGAATATCGTATGGTTCTGAACGTCCATTCTGGATAACATAATGAATTCAGAGTAGCCTTGTGGAGAAAGTGAATGTACTGTATATTTCTTTTTGATTCTCTGGCACTGTTTTCTTGCACTGCCTTCTTTGTCTGCTTCCTCTGACTATACTGAAATTTAGGCTTTGCATTCTTCAGGTAAGCCACATTTTCAATAGGGTATATTTGTGCCTTTATTTCTTTTTAAAAAGATAACTTCCTCTTCTTATAATAATTACAATAGTTGTTAGGTCACACTTCTAATGTTACTTTAATTATACACATTTCATTTGTTTTATTCACGATGTAGCAATTAAAAGCCTGTCAAAAATATTTAGGGAAGGAAAACTTCTACTTAATTAATCATGGTTTTAATTTCTTCTTCCTGTTTATCTTTCATCCATGAACTAAATAGTTCAAAGTTGAAAATTTGCAGAATTATAGCAAGGTAATGTCAAACAAATTACTGACAAAGGTTTACCAAAACACACTGAGGAAAAAAAAGACATAAGCACATCCCCACTATCAGGTGGTCTTCACCAAACATTAAAAAAAAGTCTACATCAATGTGTCCACTCCGCTCTGTGTGTAGTCATAACTACGCACATATTCACATCAAACCTGAGATGCATCAGACCAAGGGAAGTGTCCCTTAGGCCATCTTAGCCAGTCCTTCACAACTGAGCTTTAAAAGATGGGCGACAGTACAGTACGCTGCAGTTGGCCTTGATTGATGATTGAGTAACCCAAGATCATAGATGTGCTCAGGGAGGACTTGCTAGTGCAGAGCTGTGCATACATCAGCCCTTCAGGACTAGCACTACATACATCATGCGGTGAGACTGACTGATGTGAGCATAGGGACTATGTAGACCACTTAAGGGAAGCTTTCTACGTGGCAGTCAACAGTCAAAGTTGACTAAAAATGATTACAGCACAGGAAAGAGATGACTTTGTTGTTATAAATCAAATTTTATCTGAGCCCGAAGAAACTGATATGCAAAGTACAAGCAACATTCATGTATTACTAAGAGAAACACACATGCAGACACAGAGAAAAGCACACATATTAACTTGTGCTGATATCCTTGACAGGCACAACTACAAAAGCATAACTCAGTAGTAAATAAATAAGTTTTTGCTGTCTATGTGCATTCTCTTTTTAGGAACTCTTGGGCTCACATAGACCCGTCCAAAGGATTATATGCGAGCATTTGTGCGTGCCCCCCTTTTCAGCACCTTCTTACAGACTGTCTTGCAACGCCTCCCTCCTAAAGCAGCTCAAGGGCGCGGCCTATCTACCGAACGATAGAATGCACAAGTGGAACAACGCTTCGACTCAACCAGCCAGCCGCCATCCAGTCAGTACCTTGATTTATTTATATGAGAGTCAAACTGTTTGTACTGTCAAGGTTATGTTATTTAACTGGGGAACAGGGGAAGGATAGAGACAAGTTCCAGGCAATTTAAAAGTCTGATGAGCACTCCAACAGTAGCAATTTCCATAAGAAGTGAGCAGATCTGAAAGGAGACCAATTAACTTCAATCCAGTTGAGGACAATTCTTTGAGACCTATAATTTTTATTCCCTTGAAATGTCTGTCATTCAAAATTGTTGTGGTAAACACAACTGTTGACCTGATCTGACAACAGAGGATCCAAATTTAAATGTTGGTCATTTTGCTCCAAATGTGAAAATCCGATATGTGCATACAAGTTGCACATAAATTAAAAGGACAATATCAGCATGTTGTTTGTGCCTGGCTTTCCTCAGAACTGTGATGGAGACTCTCCTGTCCCAAAGCAACTCGCACATGTGTGTGCGCAGATACAAGCAGAACACTCCTAAGGTTACCCCCCAGGACAAAAGCTTTACCATCCCACTGACTGGCAGATGGGGCAACCAGCTGACATCTCGGCCCGGCTGTGTTTCATGTTCCCTGGGTGTCTTAAACGGGCGGGCACCCTGTCTGATGGGCACAGGACAGCCAAGGAGGAAGATCCTTTGACAATAGAAGTGGGGGGGGGTGCTCCTAAGGGCTACCATTGAGGAAAAGAGAAGCAAGGACAGACGGAGATGGCTAATGTGCTTCACTGTGTTTGTACAGTATAATTGTGTAACTTGCAGGGTAGGAAGCTCGGGAAATATCTACATAAATTGCAGATTAATAAAGAGATAATGACTGCTGGATCAAATATTTTTGTCATAGCTAGAATGAATATTTATTGTTCCAGTTGTAAACAACTGGATAAATAAATGGTCAGCAAAAACTAAAATCTAAATAAATAAATGTTAAAATTTTAAAGTCTTTTACCGCTGAGAAAGCCTACTTTTCTAGATGTAGACCAAGAAATGTAAATCTAATCTTGTGCGAGTTGCACCATCTTAAGCTCAAAGAGGTCATTGTTGTCTGGCTTCTTCAGACCTCTGGATGGAGTCCATTCTGGGAAAGTTCCTATAACCTAATAATAATTTGTTGTTGTATTGGCAGCATAAAAATGATCCAGATCACTCAAAACCATTAAGCTTATCACCCATAAGGGTGTAAGACCTTTTTAAAGGATGAAAAGAAACTGTTGTCTGGTTTTTCAGGAACATTTTTATATTTAATTATTTCCTCATCATAGCTAATTCATGATCCTCAAGTTTGCATTTTAAATACTCACAAGAGACTGATGTATTAGATGTTAGAAACAAAGTGACTGCCAAAATTCTTTGCTTAAAATGAAGAAGTACCGGCATAGCACTGAAATTTTACCCCCCCTCCATTAAGGCTATTTACTTAAAAATAATAATAATAACAATATTAATAATTATAAATGCCAACATAATATTAAAGATTGTGAACTCTCTGTACATGATAAGAAAAGAGGGGTTCTTGAAAAAAAAAAAAAACTAATTTATTCTGTGTTTTGGTATAGTTTGAAAATGACCATGTTTAAATCTTTATCTTCATGTTTTGGGTATGTAATTTTACTGTTTAGGGTATGGTATAAACCGAAACATTTATTTTGCTAACAATGGCTGTCTGCTCTGCAGCAAACTACTATTTGTAACTTTCCCTTAAATGTTCTGCTTAGTACTGCTACATCTTACACCTAATTTCAACTGCACTATGAATTCTATATCAGGTCAGTATGAAGCGAGTTTTCCTGATGTGAAAAAGTTTAATGGGGAAGAAAAATCATTAATTGATTCCTTATTAGTTCCTTCTGTTAGGCTTTTAACTGTTGTCAATACAATTTTGATTTTACTCTCTATGGTTCTACCTCATTAACAAATACACATTAAGTAAATTGATTCAATTAATACATAAATAAATAAATACTGTTAGGGTTGTAAAATGTATTTAAAAGATCAACAACACATCACTGGTATGTGGCTGAAATCTGATTTTTTATGAGTAAAGTAAAAGAAAAATAGTGAGAAACAGAAACAGTTCTGCTTTCCCCTTACCAATTTTCTCCCTTAAAACTCTGTTTTAGCAATCTGCATCAAAATTGTCCATTTATATCTGCCAGCTTGACAGAAGATTCACTGTGAAGACACAATGCTAATGGTAGTTTGACTCAGTTGTCATTACTCAAGTGCTTTGTAGTAACACATGTCTAGCCTCTTTTTAAATCAGAAAGGTTGTCACTTTACTACGTTGTAAATTAGATCACATCTAAAGAAGGTGACTGGTCAAAGAGAAACTACAGGAGTTTTTATTTTATTATTATTTATAAATTGTTAATAAATGACGTGTGAAACATTCTCTGTAGTTGTAAATACAGCCATCTCCATCCAATGTCTTAGTGCTGTACAGAAGCCTTCCCACAATCACTGTGATAAGCGTCTCCTCATGTTTTTTACTCCTTTTAAGGTTTTAACTGTCATCAATCCTCTTGTCATCCAATGCGTCATTCTCATCACTGAATTAATATTTCTGATATACATCCTCGGGTGACAAGGTGGCACAATTCTCTCTCTCTGCCAATCCTTTACTTTATTTCACTGTTTCCTTTTTTTTTTTGGTTCTCCCTTTCCGTTTTTAATATTTCAGCGCCTCAGATGTAGCGGCTCTTTAAAGCGCCCATGGGGGCTCTGAGTCCTCGCTTTTGTCTCCCATTTCCTTCTGAAACAGTTTTTCTTTAACCCTATGCGGCTCTTCACAGTTGTTGTCTTAGCTCTCTCCTCTCTGTCGCTCTTTCTTCTGCTTTCTTTTTCTCCATCTCCCCCTCCCTCCCTCAGCTTTCTCCGTGTCAGCCAGAGGTCAATGCTACACTTTTTTCTTCTGCATGCAAGAAGGCAGGGGGTATCTTTTTAGTTATTGTAACCTAAAAATAGAAAAAAATACTGATTTAAGGTTGGGACAAAGGTGTCTTTTAAGATATAGTGGCATACCACTATCTGGCAATTGGGAGGTGTTTCATATCTCGAGATAGGGATTAGATTGTATCAATAAATGATTTCGGTGAGGTGTGATCGAGAATATAGAGCAATTTACGAGCTCTTCCCAAATGACTTCATTCAAGGTTATTATTGTGGGAGACTATGCATTCTCTCGCGCTGAAAGCAGCAATGCTGTTTTTTTTTTTTGTTGTTGTTGGTTTGTTTTTTATAATACATTGTTACCCTATTCAACTGTTTTGCAGGTTACAATGAATGGAGCAATAACTGTTGCCCACTCTAGAGAAATGCTGATCAAGTTGTAGGGTTGCACACATTCATTTAACCACGCTAATGCTTTTTGCCAGCATATCAGTAAATAATAGATCTCTCTTAATGCTGTCGATTGCACATTTGAACTGCAAGGAAATTATGAGAAATGTCACTTAAATGAACACAAAGTTTAAATCTCATTAAAAATATATATTTTTCTTAGTAATGTTTTTTCATGTCGGGATTGAGCAGGAATGCTCAAACTCTCTAGTCAGATCATTACATCCGAGAGACTCATTATGTTGAGAGCCTTGTTGAAGCTAATACATGACTAAAGGTCTAATTATTAGATTTTCACATAATTTTATTAATGATAGCTAACATTTTCCACAAAAGGTAATTTAGGGGCCCAAGGAGACTAGTGGTGGCTGTTGTAGTTGGTGGACTGAACGGAAATGCAATTCTTTCAGGAAATTTTTATCGGCATCCATCTTTGGTGTAAGCTTCGCATCATTTTGCACAATCGCATCTCTTACCGCCACTTAAGCTAATATTTAGATATTTGCGGCAACACCTGTCAATACACATGGCAACTCATACTTGCCCACACACACATTGGGAAATCAGCGCACGCACGCACGCACACACACTCACTCACAAATTCATGCTGAAGCCCGATGGTTCAGCTCTTCCATTGAGAGTCCGTATGCTAGCTGGCCATTGTGCGCGTAAGGCCTTTTGTCTGTGCAGCCTGAAACTGGTGATTGCACCTTAGCTACCGCAGTTCAAGCGTAAACAGTGTTTTCAGGCCCTATGATATAGACTGTTGCCAGTGGACCCCTAAATCCCTGGAACAGCTGAGTCCTAGGGTGTCAAAGATAATGGCGATTTATTGCAGTGCGAGGTTTTCTCATTGCCCCTCCCGCCCCCCTTTCCAATCGTCCCTCCACCCTTCCTCCTCCCTCAAACAGATTAAAATTAAGCTGTAAACATGTGAGGATGGAATTAACACATTTAGCGAGTCTCCTCTTCCCACATCCCATTTTCGCTCCAGAGCGGCTGATCCCCGCTGCCGAACGTGGGTGCAATTTTAATGACTCGCAACGTTTTTGAAGTCCACATGAAAAAAGCGTCGCTCGCCGTTTGTGGCGGCGCTAGATATGGCTGGGCCATGGCCAGCCATGATTGGGGGGGACACGTGCCGCCGACTCGGACTCCAGGCTCTTCGATAGGATCGGTGTCATTTTCCTCTCCACGATAAGACGCCTTGCTGACAAGGTCCGATTAGGAGAGAAAAAATCATTATTGCTACGCCTTTCATCCACCGGGGGTTTACCGATAAACAGCTCACCCACGGCTAGATTTTCTGAGAGCAAGATGTTAGGCATTGAAGCATATATATTTAGGAAAAATAGTTTCAGGCAAAATTTTGGGCACGTTTTTTAACAATTATTTTTTAAATAGCTATAGAAAAACATACTTTTGCTTTAAAATCGTATTTTTAAAAAAGTCCTTTCTCCGCAGTTGAGAACTCAAGCTGTGAAATATTTAAGTCCTAGATCCTGGTGCCATTAATCAAACAATTATCAAATAACTTCACATTCTTTTTGAACACAGTACAACATGCAGATTGTATCAGCCTACAAAAAAGTAATTTATTATGCTATACCTCAAGGAAATCCACTTAAGCAAACTGTCCTTTTAAAAAGAGAAACGCAAAAGACATCCTTGAAATAGTCAAACTACATTGTAGAACAGAAAGAATAAACTAAAGAAAAGAAGTGAGTAAAGAAAAAAGTGATATTTTAATAAGAAAAAGATTTACATTGGATATATACTGCACACGTCTTCAAATCATCCCTATAGTGACTGAAAAAGAGATCCCAAAACAACAGATGAGATTAAAATTGATTAGATGAATTTTACGACAATGTACAAAAATAGAAAAATGTAAAAAAAAAAATGTAATAAATAAGTTACTGGGGCTTTGTTTATTTCTATTTATACATTGTCAAAGAAGTCAATTTAAAAAACAAATTAATATGGTTGAATTTAAAATTTATTTTCATTTGTAAAAATGTGTTTTTAAAATTATTATATATTTAAAATCCGTTTGTCTTTTTTGTTTTTTTCTTTTGGGGGGGGGGTGGGTAACAGAAAATTTAAATGAGAAAAACAGAAAGACAACCTGTCAAGTGCTAATAATAACGCCCTTTAAAATATCACTTGGGCGCTATAAATGTAGCTGATTATGTAATTTGTTAAGTGTTTGCGTATGGATTTGTGGAGTAAGCACCACTTTGGTGGCCCAGCACCAAAAGAATCACAGAGTCTGATCTTTAGCGGGAACAGGGAGAAATAAAGGGAGTGGGAGAGAAACACAGAAAGAGACAAAGATGGAGGGGGAGAGATAGAGAGTCGGGACAAACGTGTGCTGTGTTACTGGGCCACTCCAGCACCCATGGACTCTCAGCAAGACTCAAAGCCACGCTCATCTTCAAAAGGGAGCCATGAAGATTTTTTTTTTTTTATGTTTACAAAAACATATTTATTTATTTCTCGTCACTCTGTCATTTATCTATTTATTTCTTGCTGTCCCAGCACCCCTTGCTCTGCCACTGAATTCATGTACGATGACGCCAACGTGCTGCACCCCCCTCACACCTCTTTTAATAGCACTGCAGTTGAAAATCAAACTGCTCTAAAACAAACTGATGTACTCTTTAATATAGTCGTCACATCATCACAGGGTCCTCGTGTGTCTGCCTTGGTGACAACTGCAGGGCTGCTTAGCTTAGCCCAGCGATCGCTGCCACTTTGTTGGTCGCTTCAATGATTTATCACAAAAAAGAGAGGGAGATTGTGAGAGTGGGAAGGGAGAGAAAATGGGAGTGATAGAAAGAAAAAGTCCCCTGGATCATGATTGAGTCTCTGGCACCTTTGACTGACAAGGTCTAATCAGCTTATCTCCATCCTAATAAAGTTGATAGCCTGCGGTGCTGCTCTCTACCTGGCATGGTGTGAACTTTGGGCTAGGCTGCGGCCCCTGGGGGCCGGGCCCTGACCCTCTCTGCTTATCTAAACGGGACTGAAATCAATCCCTAATGAGGTGTTTTCATTTTGCAGGATTGATTACAGGCCCCTAAACACCAAGAACAATTGCCTAAGAAGTGTTTTCAGCCTCTTGCTGGCCACCTTTAAAATGCAGAGCAGCAATGCTTTTGTCTGTGTCTTCCTTTGTTTCAGCTGCTCATTTTGCTGCCATTTCTAAGTTATTCGTGTCAGCAGAACAAATATGAAGAGGGATGAATTTTCAAAGTTAACTCCACGTTTGTGAGTTCATTTCAACAATTTGTTAGTATTGCCACAGAAATGTATTTGTAGTAGCTGGTGACTATTGTGAATCTAAAAATGAAAACCCATTATATGTTATGTTGAAATTAATAAAAAAAAAAAAATTGGACTATATTAAACCTGCATTAGCAATGTCTGTAATTTCCAGCCCATCTTTATCTTGAAGTTTACATTTCCAATAACTGTCCCGAAACAATTGCACATTTACAGGATTATCAGCACAGAATAAAGCTAATTTAATTTAAAGCAGCTCTGTCACCAGAGTTATGCAGATAAACAGTGCATTTTAATTACAATGACTAGAAAATTTCAAATCAAGTTTGATGGAACTATATTTATCCATGTTTTGTATGAGATGTCGATCAGTATGTGAGACTCAACTCACTGCCCTTTAATGACTAAAAATCAAAAAGGTTGAATAGCTAATCATTGAAACGCAGATGTCTTATTTGACATACTATCTATTTCTAAACAAGCAATCATAAATCATTCAAAACCTTTTCATCTGTGGCGGGAAGGACTAAAATCTGGCATGTCTTTGGTATAATATCAGTTAAGCCTCCACATTTGGGCGTTTCAAATGCCCCTGACTCAAATGTCTTTAAATTGACAAACTGCATGCCCTCCCACTTTATTTAGGGCGCTCTTTAACTGGGCTAGCCCCCATGTCTGCTTGTTGCTATGCCTTGGCTTTTAAGTCAGTGCCCCTCACTAATGAAGTTCTATACTTTATTTATGAGACAAACAGAGGGCCTTGCTTCTTGAGGGTGTGTGTGGTAAATAGCTCTGCATGTCCAAAGAGTTTCTTCTATAACCCTCTGAGGAGTCTCACAGCTTTTGGCAAGTCTTTGTTTTCACTAAATACACTTGAGACATTGAGAATGGAAGAGAAAAAAAAGGCAAAAATTTGATAAAATGGCACTGGGTGAAGATTCATCTTTTCTTAAAGCTAAGAGTCCTCCTTTTTCCCCTTAAATATGACCTAGAAGCATCCTGGTTTTTTTGTTCCTGGTCATTAAGAGATATGCCGTTGACACTGAAGAGAAAAGGGGGCAAAGCTGAGTTTCCATGCCATTTCTTTGTTCAGGATCAATGTCTTTGAAATAAAATTTCTTTTAGTTCTACTTCCCCCACTGGTCAATTACAGTTCCTAAGTGCTACTGTGTCATCGTGGGGAGAGAATGCAACTTTGAATTACTGCAAAATAATGATGCTACCATGCTCTCCGTAAAAAGTATGGCTTAGATGTCTGAGGAGACTTAAGGTTAGTGACAAGAAAAGTATTAACAGTTTTACTAAAGAGTGTATGATTGGAAAACACTTAATACTCTAATTATTCTTGTTTTACGTTCATGGATGCCGAACCTCTACACTTGAAAACTCAAAGCTTATTCCTCAACAACTGTCACAGTCATGAAAATGACTGTATGAATTAAGTGTGCTGCAACTTTTTTTTTTCTTTTTTTTTTTTTTTAATCAAGTTATATTTGTAGTTCTAAAAGCAAATGAACTACACTAAGTGGAAGCTTGGTTGGACTGTACCAGTAAACAATTTATAGTTTGCAAACTGTCGAATCCCAGCCCTTACTGTACTGTGTTTCAATGCACTCAGAATTGTGGACTATGAACTAAATAGCATAGGACTTCATGAAGACGTCAGAGAAGTGTTGTGACAAGAAAGTACCACAAGAATGGATTTTGTGGTTTTAAGATGAGTGGACAACAACAAATTAAAGACCAAATTAAATTTGGGATCAGATGGAAAACCTTGTCAAACCTTCCAAGCTCATTTGGTAAATATGGGGACTTAATGTGTGCCCAGTATGTTTGTTGAATATGAGAGCTGTGGCATATATAGTAATTAGTCTGGTGGAAGAGTGCATATTCCCTATGTTCTTTGTGCAGGATGTACACCCAGTTTAACCCAGAGACACTGCCATTTCAGGTTGTGCATCTAAGCGGAGGGTTGGTATCGACAGCAGAGTAAAGGAAGGGGTCATGGATTAAAAACACAGGGGTGAAGCTTCCCCACTAAACCACAAACACACCCCACAGCTGGTTTGGACCAAGCCAAGTGTGTAGGACCAAGGCGGGATAAACGAGTATTGTTCTTAGCTCACCGCACACATGGTGGATGACACAGAGCCACCAGTGACACAGGGTCAAGGGGCATGTGGCCAACTACGGCAGGAGAAACCACCAGGCCCAGGAGGCACTGAACACTTTCAAGGCATGCTCCACTTCTTTAAACACAAACCGAGCTGTGAGACACAAAATCAAAATGAGCGACTCGAGTGAAAGATACAACTGGGTAGAATTAACAATCTGTCGGCTGTCACAGAATTTGACACAGTCGAAAAACCCAGATAACGGCAGGATCATCTGAGACATTTGAATCAACATTTTTAAGCAGAGAATGCAGATTGTATTTGTGAATTTGTGAATGCAAGTTAGAGAGAACATCAAAAGCTGGTGGTCTGCATGCGAACCTTCCTTGACTTGAATTATTAAATCTGTCGATGTTGCACACGCCAGCCACCCCGCGATTATAGTGTAAATTGACAAACTTTTTCAAAACTACAACGGAAGCCACAGAAAGCTGGTTGATACTTCAAGAATGAGCTTTGATACATCTCTGAGGAATACACTGTGCCTCAATAATGTGGTGGCTGTCAGGAAGGAAGACAGGAAGAAGAAAAATATGCTAACTGGTTAAATCTATTTAAGATCCCAATGAGCTTTTTTCCTATTTTAAGATAAAAACCATCCTTGATAATGAGGAAAAAAAGGAGTTTGTGTGTTTTTTTGGATGGTTTATTTAGAAAGTGATAGTATGGGTTTTTTTCTTCTCCTTCTACACCCCTGAATTAAGAACTTCAGGAAGAACGCTGACGTTGTTTATTTTCATAGACCTCCTGTCTGTTTGTGTTTTAAAAAAAGAGAGAGAAAGAGAGAGAGAGAGAGAGAGAGAGAAACATACCACCACCCACAACACACGCATACACAACATGCACAAACACACACAGCCATCACGATGTATGAATTTTCTTCGGGAGCAGAGCGAGGAGAAGCGGCGCCCGATCTGTCGCCTGTACACCTCTCTCTCTTTCCCTGGCTTGCCTTTGATGTGCTCCCGAAAATGTCATCAGACGTCAAGGAAAGAGGTTTTTTTCCAAACCCCCCCCCCCCATCAACCCTCCACAACCCCCCACCCCCATCCCCAAACACACACACACACACACACACACACACCAAACTAACATATGAGCAAGACAATTTGCTGTCTCTCACTCATCCTCACCACTATCTTGAACCCTGCCCAACACCACCCCACTCCTTCCCGACCCAATCCAAAACAGAATGCATACCAGTTTCTACTGCTATCTGGTAGCCGGCCTCCAGTCTCCGTGATGACCTTTCCAGCTTCTCTGTGTTGTCCAACAGATGTGCTCTCTGCAACAAATGGAGAGACAGAGAAAAAAATAAAGCCAGAGAAACAAACACAAAAAATTGATTGAGCGGGCTGGGACCCATTTCAAAGAAACACATCAACACTGTCACCTAAACAGACAGACCACGGCGACAACATAATACCGCCAGGTTCGCAATAACCTTCATGGATGACAATGTGTTATATGCTGATGGAATATCAAGCATATGCATGTTGAGGCTGACAATGTAAGAGGTGCTGCTGCCTCATCTTGGACATGAAAACAAGAACTACTTTGAGGTTGGTTGCCTCCTTGTATTGTTTCTCAGTACAGCCTTCTGTTGCACACAAGGAAAAGTTAAGGTAGGGAGGAGCAAATCAAGATAAAATTCCATTTCATCAGAAGCTTTCCTGCCAAAACGAGATCTGTCGAGGTGATTGCTTCCAGCTGAAACTGAGACTTAAGACAAAAATCAACATTCACTCCTTAAATTGTAGAAAGTACTTTAACATATTAATTTTTAGATGTTTTTGTAAAAATATAGATAAAAGTAAAATTAATAATGCCATTGGTGTCCTCAATGTTTATAATTATCATTATTATGGTGTAATAATAATCCCACCTAAAACCAGAAGTGTCTTTCCTGCTTCTTGTTTATCCATATTAGTAGACCAAAAGAGTAATTCATGATGTATGAACTACTGCATCCCCTTTGGTTTACTCACAACTATCAACAATTGACAAGCTTGTCCATTGAAAACATGGAGTTCAGGGAGATGTTCTTGAAAAGGCGAGTTGCATAAAATGTTTAAACAATTTGATAATTTCTTCCAAAGTGGATATTTGTGAGCATCAAGGTGTGAGCTATGCCTCTAATATCAGGCATACACATAACAGTTCAGAGCAGTTCCTCAGATACCAGAGCAACCTCAGAGGTGTTGGCTCGTTCTCTATTACTAAACAATTCACGTCTGGCAAATAAGGCAAGAAAATATCTGATCTGCTGACTGATGACCTTGAGTTTCATCTTGGGGTTCTCACACACAAGTCCTGTGTTTGTGCCTGTGTCCACACATCTAATTACTACATGCATGTGAGCATGCATGTGATATCTATTGAAAGCAAGAGGTAAATGTTTTTTTATTCTGATTACATTTTTGAACGCTTTAAATTAATCAGTTCAGTTCTCGCCAAACAGAAAAGAGAAAAAGAGCAATAAAAGAATTAATGCTGCATGAATTTAAAAGCCTTTAACTGAGACAATGCATGTTGATCTATACCTGACATTTTGTATTTCTAAATGTAATTTTTGATGGAATATGTATTGCTATCTGTACAAAGAGCCTTGAGGAATGAGTGGTATTTTACAAAGTTATACAAACATGTCATGAGTGATTAGTTGGGGTTACATGACAATGTCGCAAATGCTTTTCTGTTTGGTTTCAATACAATTCTTTCCACTGTCACCATCAGGGGACCCTGGGTTTCATTTCAACAGCTACAGTTAGTCAATTTGTCACTTAGTACAGGCAACTGTTTTACTGAAGAAACCAGCTGGGAATATCTACTTTAATTTTTTCAACATTATATTTTTATGACATTGTACAAAAGGGGCTCATTAACCATTACTGATCTCACTTGCTTTGGTTGAGGTTGTATTAAACTGCATGAAAACGCCAACTGTGGCATTTCTCCTAGTTTACCCAATGAGGTTGTCTATGTTTTGGACATTCATGCTTCTTCAAAAAGAGGGGCCATCGACAGTAACTAGTGATTGTTGAGTTGACGCTCAAATGTGCAAGTTTGAGTCTATCACTCTGATAAATTCCTGAGATCTAATAAACTACAGCTTTTTGTTATCTAAAGATTCTAGTGTACCAAATAAGAAGTGAATTAATCACGGAAAGATCTCTTTGATCTGTCTATATATATTTTTTTTTTTTTTTTTTTTTTTTTTTTTTAAATTTGATGCAAATATTTTATTATCATTTTAAAATCACAGCTCCTTCAAGCTGAATTTAAAGGAGTGAAGTGAGCTGTTAAAGTGGTGATTAATTTAGAAAGAATTACCTTTTCATAGACTGTCAACTGTCCATATTATCCACTGTGGTGACACAGTTTTTGTGTTTGTGCTTTCATTAACTCCATACAGTCTCGACAGCACACAATCACAAACATCATAAACTTGGAGGAGTCAAATGTTTACTCGAATGTTGTTGGTTTTGATGGCCTTTCTAATATGCTATGTTAAGGATGGGATCAGATGTAACACATTCGGCACTCAAAAACAACCCAATGAATGGCAACAGCTTCTGTGACAAGAGTTTATGCCCATCACATGAGCGAAGGGGACAGGGGAAGAAGCGAAATCTCTAGTTTTGGTTCGGCTGTCAAAACATGTACCAGCTAATCACTCAGAGGAAATGAAAAATGTGGAGCAAAAAAAAAAAAAATAAGTCATTGACATGCTTTTCAAAGTTTGACAATAAGAGGGATGGGAAAAGAGCAGGGAGGAGAAAAAACTCCTTCTGAACTCTTTCCTTTCCCTCGCTTCTTTTTTCTTAGTGCTGCTGACAGATGTCATTTAAAATTGCAGAGATCCTTTTAATAGTTAAAGGAAGGGTAGGGGGAGAATAGAGGGAAAGAGGAACGGGTGGGTGGATGGGTGGTAAAATGGGCTGCTCATAGGAGGCAAATGATGAGGAGATGGCGAGTGGGATAGGATGCAAGCTGCAGTGTGTTTTTGGTGTAGGGTGTGGTAGAGGGTTTCGGGGAGGGGTTACATGGGTGTGGAAGTGGAGATGGTGGCAGTTTGCACGTGGTAGAAACTGGATACCTAGCTTGGTCTATAATGAGCCCCTATGGATGAGCTGAGATGGCGGGGACATATTGACATGCAATGCTTAAGCTAATACACCTAGACCATGGCTGTACTGCCTGTGTGTGCCTGGGAGCATGAGGCAGCCAGGGATACTGACAGAGTAGCACACTCCCTGGGTTCTTCAAAGAGCTCAAGTGATTAGTATGTTATCATTACCATTCGAAACGTGATTTTCCTATTCCCTCTCGGCAAAGGTGACACGTCTCGGGGAGACGGCCGGCAGACTCACTGCGATGGAAAGCCACTTCAAAGCTTTCTCCTCCTGAATTTCTCTCTCTCTCTCTTCTCTCCCTGGTTCTGTCTTCTTTTAGGGCCGGGGGGAGGGGAGGGGAGGGCGAGTGTGGGTGGGGGGTGGGGGGTGGGGGGGTTGTGGCACTGATAGTGTATATGTGTGTGTGTGATCATTAGAATAATGCGCCCCGAGTTTGACGGTGACAGAACCTGAAGGAAAGGGTGAGAGTTCAACCGCTAAGAATCCAGTAATGGCGCACTGTGATGGCCCTAATAATGAAACAATCCAGCCATGAACACAGGATGTTCCAAGGAAAATAATGAAAAGGAACATGTACAATTAAAACTAAACATCCTACAGTGCGTAGTCACAATTGAGGCAGATATAGAGATAACTTGTACAATTTCAATCTAAAGTGAGGTGACTCTTACTCTCCAGGAAAGCAATTTTGCTCCAATATACGAATGTCACACAGCAGCTAAGACTTTCGTCTACAGTTAGCAAGCAAAAGGCAAAGATATGTTTGTCAGCATTTTTGTCAAGGCAAATATGGAGTGGCTGCCAGCTCCTACGGTGCTACAACATAGAATATCAAGGCTTGACCCCTGTGGTTCTGATATATCCACTGGTAACCCCTCAAAATAAGCCAAAGGCAGACATATCCTAACTCCCAATCAAGCTGCAATTCAGCTCTGCCATTAATTGATTTCACTTGACTGAAAAATGTATCCCATCAAAATCATATCTGATAGTCTCATGGCACTTTCAAGCCAAGGGATTCAATACAATATATGATAAATATTGTGCATCTGTGAGCGCACTGATGCAACCCCCCACCCCCCGCCCTGCCATTACTACTACTTCTGCCTATGCATGTATGCCTTTTCATCTGACACCTACATTTTGAAGAAAGATCTTCTTAGGAACCACGAAAATTGTGTTTTTTTGTTGTGCTTTTTTGCGTCAAGAAACACTCTTCAGTTGTAAGTTATTAACAGGGAGCCCCAGAACAATGCAGCTGTAGCTCAAAAGAAATCTCTCCCCTCTTCTTTCGCTCTCCTACCTTTTTTCAATATCAAACACAGGCGGTTACTATCACCATTTTCCAAAGTTCAGATGATTTCCTTATTATTTCAATAAGGGTGGGGGAGAGTCAAAGTGAATAATGATGACAGCTGTGATTCAGACTGACTGTGTGATCTTCCGTGCCGTTTGTTTGGGACTTGTAAGACGAGGAATTACAAGTGTCAAACAGCTGTGAATATGGGTGCTAAATATTTAAACATGTTTTTCAGTGGAAGAAAAAAAGTATAGTTTTTTAAAAGCAAGGCTTAAGTGTGTATAAGCTGTACCAGCCTTTGATTCAAATGGAAGGAAGAGTATAAGAGTAAAAGACTGCAATGGAGACGTGAAATGGCGAAGAGGGCGCAGAATCAAACCCGATTACATAGATCGGGCCATTCCAAAAAGGGTAGACAGGTGAGGTAACTCAAGATGTCATCTGACCCTCAGGCTAGGAGGAAATGCACAAAAAAGGTGGGAAGAAAAAGGGGAAACAAAAGTACAGCTAAATAAAAGAAAAGTGTGATAACATGGCATCTGGGCCAGGTTGGGGCTGTAAATTATGGATAGGTGTGAATGGTGAAGCTTTGATAGGAATTGAATTACTCAGCTTCAGCAGAAGCCCTCTCGAACACAGTCTCACTCAAAGGCACATTTAACAAAATACTGTAAGTGCACCCGCAAAGTACAAGTTCAGCCATACTTCAAAAGCCAAGAATATAATGTAACCTGCAGAAACTGACAAAATCTGCATGAATTACAGCAGGAAACTTTCTACAAAATATGTTAAGCATGAATATCAAACAAAATATTACATTTTTAATATGGAGCTACAATTACTGAGCATAGAACTGTATTAATGTAAAATGCATGGCTGCTAATTATGCAGCAAAATCAGTGTTACGACTTCTTAAGTTGTAAAAAAAAAAATTTGTTTAAGTTGGAAACCTCACATATATACTTAATAAAATAAATATCTTGGCTTTTTCCTTACTTTAAGTGCGTCTACCTAACAATTTACCAAGCTTTATGCTGATCGAGCTGTTTACAAGGCTTTGCTAAAGAGCAGAAGACACCTGTATGAGTAAGTCAAAAGAAGAATTAATGAACAAATGTACAGGTCAAGATAGCTCACTAATGTATTTTCAATTATAATTATTTTAAAGGAAAGACTAACATTAACTACAAATTCTACAAGAATATTAGTCAAGTCAAAGAAACCAGAATTTACTTCCAGCATCAGTACTATGCACCATAAATCACCATCTCAAAAAAAGAAAACCACCAACAAATGCAAATGTTGCCAGACTCACAACTGTTAACGTTATATTAATAACAAAATGCAAATTATTGAGTTGGCAGACTAATCTCTGCTGGTAGCCAATTGTAGCTAATCTTCTCTGCTAAATCTTAGTTTAAAAAATATTTCACATTTTATTGTGGACAAAAAAGTACATGTTACAATCTTCACATCAGGTGTAGTAAAAAAAAACAAAACATATGTTTCGAATGATAACCTTAATCCTACCTTCATAAAAAGGTAGAAAGCAACTCATATGGCCCCATTCAAGAAAACTTGTTACTGAAACTTGAAAAGTTGATCAAGTTGGAAAACGTGTTGTTCTACGCTCAGCTTTGCTTCATTCCTCAATATACGTCTTCAAAAAGGCATATTGGTAATAGCATCTTATCTCTACTTTGTGATATTTGAGGTAAGGGAAACAGGAAAAACGGGTCTTCAGTGAATTCATTATCTTTGGCTTGGCCTTTAAACTGTTCAATCAGTCATGTAAAAAAAAATAAAATAAATGCTGAAATTAGATGATTTTAATTTTTGCACAGGAGAGAAGAGGCGGATGGGAATTTCAGTAGGAAAGCATATTTTAAATGGTTAGAGCAGAGAAGCACTTACCTCTTCACGTAATTTTATCAACTGCATCATGAGAGCAAAAGGGAGAAGAAAGAGGAGAAAGATGGAGAGAGTGAAGAAGAGATTAAAAAAATGCAGAAACATGGCAGGAGGAAGATCAGTTATAAGGCAGGGTGTAGAATTAACCTTGACGATTTATCTGTTTGCATGTTTAGCATTTGGAAATCACTAGACAAACACATTAAACGAAGCTAAACATGCCGCTCGGGCTCACTTTTTTGAACAAACAAAGATCAAGTCCTGGCGCTGTCACATTAAACAAGAAGAGGAATGGATCCCTCAACTTGTAATATCAACTAACATTATCAAGGAAGTCACATAACAGGAGTTGATATAGCAAGAGGGGGAAAAAAAAAAAAGCGGGTAAAATATAGTCTCCACTATGTAAAAAATATTTTGTATCTGTCATTTTATTGAATTCTGTGAATAAGGATGAAAAGAAATGTGTGCCCACTGGAACTGAGTTGGAAGAATGCTGAGCCACTATTTGTACTGCTCTATATCAGTGCTGATATATTGTCAATATTTTATGCATCTCAGTAAAGGTGCATGCTATTGTGATACTGTATGGAGATTCATATAAGGTTTCTATTGTATATACATACAGTGAGTCTTTTATTAGGACAGCCGCTGATCATGAAAAATGAATGAATAGTATAGCTATACAATTTTGATGAGAGAGAATCCCAAATTTAAAATGAAGAAATAATAAATGCTATTCCTATTCCCTTTCCTGGAAAGCCTTGCATCTCTGATAATGAATCACACATTTGGAGGAGGGCAGTCATTTGATTTGCTATTAATGATGCCTAATCACAATTAAAAAGGTTGCTTCCCAAGCCTGCTCTTGAGTGGGGGCTGTTGAGAAGGGAAGAGAAGGCTGGTGCTTATTGTGGGAATGCAACACTTTTGGTTGAAAAAGGACAAATTACTCACTGTGCAAACCTTTTATAGGTGATCTGTTTTTAACTCCACATTTCTTGGCCAACATTAAAGGTTAGTAGATCTAAAGGGGACCTTAGGACCACTGTTACTTTGGCTGTTCATTTAAGATTTTGTGGGGAAAAATGTTCTATCATATAAAAAGAGGGGTCTTAGAGCTTAAATTTCAAACGTGATTTTCAACTTTAAGGTCAACTAAAACTAACAAAAATAAAACAGCCAAGATAGAGTCCAAAAATTGCATCTTCATGTTTTAAAAATGTAAAGCATAGGTTCTTTCTAGCAGCCCTTAGGATTAGAAAAACATCAAGAATTAACTTTAACATTTAAACTTTGGACCAAAGCCCTAAATATAGCAATAAAATAAAAGAAAGAGAGTATACTGCATATATTTAGGTCCTCTATTTATATTACACCACTGATAAACATACTCCAAAAAATTGTCATAATAATGAAGTTGGGATGAATCCAAACTATATAACAACCACACAAAAAAATATTTAATAAGTATTTCATGTATTACAATTCTGCATTTGTCAAAACTGTTCCTGTTGTAATTTTGGAAGCATGTCAAAAATAGCTCTTGCATCATTTCCCCCCAAAATCATAAAATATATCTAATGATTCCTTGCAGTATTACAAATATTGTCAATATTTGTAATGTGGAAGGTAAACAAGTATAACTTCATGTTTTTCTAAAGAGCTCTTACCCTTGAAAATGTCGGCAGTAACAAGACACACTTTAGAGTGGAAACTGTCTTCTCTGACTTAAGTAGCAACTCCCTACTAGAATGCATTATTGAGCAGGCCAAAGTTTAAAACTACACTGTGGACATGGTTATTGAGGGCTTGAACAAACCCAGCAGATCCTGCGATCCCTCACCCCAGCTCTGCCATCAGTCAATGGGTACCAAACAAAACTTGTTCTAGCTCATTTGTGCTGCCTGACTGATTGCAAGTCCTCATAGAGGATTTGTTAAAACCATACGAGGGGCATGCTGAGCTGTGTATCTTGTTTCTTCCTGTTTAGCTTTATTTTTCTCTGGCATCCATTCTTTAGTACAACCAATGATGTTCACGTTGTTCAAGAGATACAGAGAAGTAAATACAGAATATTGTAAATGTTATAATTACTCCTGCATGAGCGCTTTTCCTTGTGTTTTTGTGATGCCAGCCAGTATTCAAAATTGCACTGCTGCAATTTTTCTGTTATGATAATCAGCGATTTTTTTTTTTTTTTTTTTTCAAACAAAAGATTTTTCTTATCCAATACGGAATTCGATACAAGTGGTAATCTGCTTCCTTTGTAGCCTGTAAAATCTGGTCCATGCCGGCTCAAACCAGCACAATCTCTTGTGGCCAAGCCTTCTGCTGTGACTGAAATCGAAACTATTCCGTATTGTGTTCGTGTGTGAAAAATGTGTGTGCAGTTTCTGCTTTGTGTGTGGTGACTGTATGTGTGTGTGGCATCAAAAATGTGTGTGTGCACATTGGTGCGTGTGTTGCATGCAGAGGAAACAGAAAGAAAAAATGTGCAATGGTAGCCTACCACATTATTAAAAAAAAAAAAAAAAAAACGAGTGATAGTGCCAATTCAGTCTCTGTCCGCATACAGATAACGAATAAATGCCGAACTCTATTAAATCGTCCTTTAGCCATTATCGCAGGGCCAACACGCCATTTTCAGAACTTATGACGGTTCCCTATTTACTTAGCTATAAATCCTTGCCATGTACCCACCAGATTTGTGACTGGTAATGATCTGCTCAGCCAGGGCTATATGAAATGATCCTGACCCCTTTTAGATCGTCAGGAATTAAATTGACCGACTTGCCCCGGCCCCCACCATCTTTTCCCCTTTCCTATCACCGCCGTCTCGTTAGATAAAAAACCCTGAAGTTCCGAGTACTCCACTCACAGCAAGACCAAAACAAGTATTATCTCGAAGTTTTAAAATGAAAATGAGGTAAATATGGCACCTGGAAGAAAAAAAGAACATTTATATCATCTGTTTACTTTGCTTTTGACCCCAACATGAACTCTCTCTGTACTCTTCTGTGTGCATCTCAGGTATATAATTATTATTAGCAATAACATCAGAGATAGTTATTAATTATTACTGTGCTTTTCACAATAAAATAATTTGAAGCTAATGTTTAAACATAATAAGAAATCAGCAATCTTCAAACTAAAGGAAAACATGAAGAATTTAAATAAAATTAACATAAATAAAGAAAAAATACTTCACTCCAACTCAGATTTTTTTAAGTGGATCGTGGCTTTACTTCTCAAAGAGAATTATGTTTTAATGCAAATATCTTATACCTGTTATGGCATACCCTCACATTCAAAATTACATAAATTAGGATTTTATTATTTTGTGTATATATTATATTTATAGGTTCTATGATGTAATTCTACATGTTGTAATTGACATTATGTTGATGACCTGTGAAATAAGGATGAAGCTGTGGAATACAGATTAAGCTTTAAATGTTACATTCAACTATTGATATTTTTCCTGATACATGCATTGATTAAAACTGTGCATTTTTTATTTTTTATTATTTTTTAACTGTCATTAAATAATTTGATATGTAATTTTTTTAAGAATTATTCCGACTGCTACAATAACATAATATATTTATGCAAGTTAGATTTCTACTAATATACTTTCATAATTTAATTAAATGCATATATTTTCATTATATAATTTGAGATATTAATATTTGATTGTACTCAGACGCATACACACACACGTGTGTGTGTGTGTGTGTGTGTTTGTGTGTACATTCTAAACTCAAAAATATTTAACTCCTAAATATTTTTGACCAATTTCCAATGAAAGGGATATAAGATGAAATGGAAATGTCATATCTTCTTCATATTTTCCTTGACAAGATTTTGATAAAATCCGTCAGTGTCTCAATTGTGACATTTCTGACAGCAAATATCCTTCCAATGTCTGTATAAAATGTCAGAGTCTCTTTTGTGTCTCGCTAATTTGCCAGAAATATGCACATCAATTACACATCTTTGCTGGCGATACATATGTTTCTAAGCTGTGCAGTTCATGGGTCATCATTGAAATGGTAATAGGAAAAAGAAACAGACAACTTTATTTAGCTTTACTTAGCTGTGAATCATCTAAATATACTACCATAAAGCACTGTGGGACTAAATGTGCAAACGTGCATTTGAGTATTCATCTTTGTATTTTCCTTTCTTTTCCTCAACGTTTGAAAATGCAAAGTGTTTATTTGCATGTGGGAGTGTGTGATTGTGTGTGCCTTGAAACACAGTAACCCCTCCAAGTTGACAGCTGAAAGGCAATATATAATTAGTCAAAAGACGTTCGGTCATAGTTGAGAGTGGTTGCATGAGTGGCAGCTGTGCAGGTGAGCAATAGGTAAATGCATCTTATATGTTAAACACTGTTCGCTGAATCTGCTGATGTGCAACCGTTTTTATGCAGCTCTGTGTTTATTTATTATTTATAAACCTATTTATAAATCAACTTAAAGAACATATTGTATACTTCGGTCAATTATGATGACAACTTTTTCTTTACTGCCACTTTCATGACTGGATTGAAGAGATCTTTTGTAGACATTGCTGACAATAAAAGAAAATTTAATTTAGTTTATTTTCCTCAAATTCAACAGGCTGAACTCAATTCAAACAATTCAAACACTGAGATTCAAACAATCTGACATTCATCTTTAAATTAATAATAAAACAATTATTTATATATTGATGAAAAGAAAATATCTACATTTCTAAGTGCTGAAATTGAATTTGGGATTTTGATCAAAGACTAATTGTAAATAAATAAGAAGGTTTAAAATATTTTGGATATCAGTTATTTGAAAAAGGAGAATCCGGGTTCTTGTTCATTGTGAGTATCTGAATGTTGCAGTTTTTCCACCCTAGCAGTTTAAGAAAGACAAAAGAACAAGATTCACATTCGGTGTTTGTGTGTGTTTGTGTGTGTGTGCATCTGCGTGCATGCATGTGCGTCCGCACGCCTTCATGGAGGATCTATTGTAGGCCTAAGTCCACACCCGGCTGGAGAACAGCTGTGGGATGGTTGGACTGGAGAGGTCGGGGATTTTGGATTGAAATTTGTGCTTGATTGTGTATTTGTGTTGAGGAGTGCATGTGTGTGTGTCGGTCACAATCTGGCCCTGGCCAGACCCTGGTCCCATTCCCTGAGCCCACTCCCCATCAGCACAGCTTTGCATTAAACAGTGTTCCTTCCGCCTGACTTGGTGTCAATGCTGTGGTTTCAGCTCCTGATGGCCCCTATGAGGGGCCCACCTCCTCACCCAAGGGACCAGTCAGCCACCCACACTGGGGTCGGTTGGGCCCCTGATTAGCACCTCACCTGACTCTCCGAGGAGCTGGCATCATCCCCCAGGAGCTCGTTGCGCACCTCATCACTGTAGGCAATACGTGACCTTTTCTGCAGAGGCAGGAGGATGAGGGAGAAGGACAAAAAGAAAAGGGAGAAACAGAGGAGAGCAAAAAGAGAAAACAAGAGGGGAAATATGGCTTAGTACTGTTGTTGATGCAAAAACAACAGACATTCCTTAAGCACGGGAGCCCCCTAATGGAACTCGGTGACAAACAGAGTCATACACAAGCAGGTTGTGTGCATGTGTGCAAGTGTGTCTCACTGTGTGTGTAGCTCTACAACACGTGCTTTGACAACAAGCACGTCTGGGTTTCTGCCCATGCCTCCTTCCAAGGTGATCTACTGTACCTACTGCATTTGTGCCACAGAAGTGGTGGCAAAGAGCCTCTCACTCTGCCCACTTAAACAAATACAAGTTGAGGGATAAAAAAACCTCATCTTGTGCACATGGAGAGGCTGTGGAGCAGGGGGGATAGGGGAGAGGGCCAGGGAGATGTATTATGAGGAAGTATCACTTGTCAGCGCTAAATCTTTTCTGGGGGCTGTCACTGCTGTCATCCCAGTGCAGTGGCAGGCTCTGTGATAACACCAATGCTGAGACTCAGACAGGGAATAATTCATCACCCATTGGCGGCCCATCGGATTTGGGGTTGCCTCTCTCTCTCTCTCTCTCTCTCACACACACACACACACACACGCACACACACTCACACACACACTCCCTCTTTCTGTCTCCAGATAGGGTAAAATAAGAGGGAATGCCATGTCCAAAAAAAAAAAAAAACACCCAAAAAGACAAACACTCAGACACACACATTTCATACACACTTCAGAGTGTGCCACCTCCAATTGTGGAAGAGTGGGCTGCCATTGTACCGCTTGTTTACAGACGCCCGACCCATGGAAAAACAGCCTCTTGGCATGCCCTCTAAACTAAATACACACCAGCAGAAGACACAGAAAGTGTTTACTAAGCCTCCTTCGCTTTCTCTCCCCCGCCTTGACAGGGTTTCTAGGTGGGCTGCAGGAGGTGGGCAAAATCAAAGACAAACACCAGCATAGGAATGAAAATATCACTTTTTCCCAACACGAATTCTTTCTATTTTTGTATATTTACTTGGTCCTCCACTCTAAATAAATAAAACAAAGACATGGAATCAGTGGAGGAACACCAATTACCTGGTGGGGACAATTTCTTCCTCAAATACAGTATCCTTTCTCACTATCTTTCTATTATCAGTGAAAGTTTGAAGAAGCTATTGCATGAAGTACTCTGATGCTACCTTCCATGAGAACGGCACAAACCAAACTTAAAAATGCCAATTCTAACCTCAAGACTGATGATATTAAGTTCCTTGATTGAAATAACTTTGGAACCAATCACAATCGAGCCAGTTGATTTTTTATTTTTTTTTTGTCTCTCCTCATAATCTGGAGCACTGAGTGGAAAGTCATGGCTGATGTGATTTGGCTGTTATTATCTTGATAGTGAGGGCCACAGTTCTCTGGAGTAATTACGGACTAGACGGTGGGCCTGATTGACCCAGACCACAAAACCCATTAGATAAAGAGTGCACCCAAACAATACTCAACCACAGGGACCTAAGCTATCCACAGAACGCCTACTGTGTGTAAAAGAGAATATCGGCAGCCTGCCCCTCCTTCCAACATCACACATTACACTGAAGCACAAAGTCTGAATGTGCTCCTAAAGATGATTTTACAATAACTTTATATATATGTCATTTACTTTTATGTTTGTGAGAATTAACACAGTGCTCAATTATATGAAAGTGAATTCCAAAGGCAATGACCTTTCTTAATACTTCATGATAAATAATAATATGATCTGTAATCGATGGATACATCATGTAAAATAAAATCTTAATAATTTCTGCTTTTTGTCCCCTTCCTGATGAAATTTGAGGATGAAATCTGCTTTCTGAAATGTTAAGGGGAGAGTGCATATACATTTCAAAAATGAGTCGCGATCACTTTAGCCTGTTAACCAGCTAATTTTAAAGTTGACTTGGACATCAATTGTAAAGAGATTAATTTAACACTCTGTATACATGTGTGAAAAAGTGGTCACAGTGCTGTTGTTAGGACATTCAGAGGAAATTCAGATTTGAGTGGAGGCAGAGAGACAATAAAGCATCAATCTAAATACAGCATGTAGAGGACGCACACACACACTTTTTGCCGGGAAAACACCCACATATTCCATTTAAGTCAAGTTACATCTTAAAGAGCTGCAGTGCAACTTAGGGGGAAAGACGACTTCAGCAGTAATTGAGATGAGGAAGCCTGGGAGAAGCACTTATTTGAATGTTTGGGCTTACGCTGCATTCAAATCATATGCAGGGTTTTTTGGTATTTCTAAATAGCTGTTTGCTGCAGATGAATGGATGAGGCACATTTGCAATGAGAACAGAGCAGATAACAAAGAAAGTATAAAGAATGGAGAATGTCATTGAAATGAAAGCGTTGCCGCTTCATCTTCTGTACAGTACAGTACACTCCAGTTTTTGGATTCCCCCTCTGGAAAACAACTGATTCCTGAATGATTTGTGCCATCCCATTTGATGTAAAGCATAAACAGCCGTACAATATTAACTCGTTCATACAGTAAAAATATTTTTCATAAGTTAGGATATTAAGCAACAGGATGACTCTACAGTTCAAGAAAGCAGATATCAGATACTTGTTCTGTATTAAACTTGTATTTTATCAAGAAAATTCTCTGAAACGGCCTCATTCTAGTTACAGCATGTGGAGACTATAGACGAAACCAAATAATCAGACTTTGTTATTCAAAAAAAGAATGAGAGCTTTCAGAAGATACCTTATTGCTCAGAAAAGAAAAAAAAGATTTTTTTTAATCCTTTTGAAAGGTCTGTCTTTTGTCACTTTTTTAATCTTGGGTGAGAATTTGCTTCTATTCCCGGAAGCACACATGAAAAGTACAAAGGTACATCTTAACTTTATGCAAAGTGGCCTGCCTTTAAAACTCTACGCATCCCGTCAAATGAAGCGATGGAGGTGTTGGTGTCCTGTCAAAAACACACGTTTTACCTCTGTTGACATGGATAGCAGTCAAAAAAAAAAAAAAAAATTCTTCTTTACCCATCAAAATGTAATTACATATGCATGCATAACAATTCATATCAGATATGCTAATGAGTTTGGCATAATCCTCAGAACAGTAAATGATATTTATTTAATTATAACAGATATATGGATCTTTTCTTTGTGTGGAATTACCTCCTAGTATATGGACACGCAACGATATATACTGTCTAGATAAATAAGATTTTTAAATTAGTCCATTTCCCAGAAACAAGAAAGGAAATCTTAAAAACATCCATTCACAGAAAATGTATGGCGAATTTTAAACAACCACCTTTCCTAGTTTCAAGCAGTTTGTAATCAACATCAACATCTTTGTAATGAAAAGGTTAAGTTCACAATTAAAAAAAAAAAAATCACAATTTGAAAAAAAAAAAAAGATCAAATAAAGATTCATATACACATTGCAATGCCCTCCAACTCTCCTCCTTGCTTTTTGCCCAGTGCAATGAATGACACAAGGACAAGCGCAAATAATTGTGGCGCCTGGAAAGCTGAAAAATGTAAACAGTTCATTAGACGAGAAATAAAAGGTGTAAAAATACCCAGGGGCAGAGTGTAATGAGGGGCCCTGAAGTTCCTCTGCAGTCCCTTTTCCCCCTCCACTTTCCCAAGCTTTCCCTTTTCACCCACTACACACGGCTGGTGGCATAGCATGAAGAGTAATTAACCATATTCAATTTACAATTCTATGTTCCATAACTGACTTTTCCACCAGTAGGAGAGCAACTGGGCATTTCCAAATTTAAACTTAATAACTCTTATGTCCAACCCCATGTGCTTGGCTGAATCTGGCTTCCTACCTTTCATTTTCCTGACTGACATAGTCAAAGGTAGAAATATATCACAATTTTAAAAGTTACTTCCAGGCAGAAATAAAGCACACTGCAATTTCCTTAAATATTCTGTAAACTCTTAAAAAATAAGTCTCAACTCATCAATGACTTGATAATAAAGTCTGTTAATAATACATGTCTGTGTTCACAAGAATGTGTGCTAAAATCAAAGGTTATCTATATAATATCCTTTCCCCCTCCTGCTGAGATATTTTCCCAGGTGATGTGTGGACCAGTATCAGCAGGTCCCGCTCTGCTTCCCCAAGTGGGGGCAGAGGTGGACTGATGCGGCATGGCGTTAAAAGGAAGCGGAGACCTTTAAGCAGGCACAAGTATCACAACAGCATCTTAAATAATGCATCTGTGCTTGGCAGGGGTTTAACACACAAACACATGCATGCAGTTTGTACAAATGAAAACACACACACACAAATTGTTGTCTAGCATCTTCTTCTCTTTAACAAAGAGGTTGTTCAATTAAGTAAGTGTCCTTTTTTTGCATTTGATATATTACCAAACAAAGGCAAGACAATTGGGATTGTCACAGGAGGGTGTCATTTGTGCCTTTTGTTTTCCTGTGGTCTTTGCTACAATCCAATCCTCCACTTGTTTTTGTTGTGCGTGTCTGCGTGCATGTGTGTGCAAAAGGGCTACTGTATGTGAGATGAGCCTTTGCATCTTAGGGAACCCTCCTTTAGAGAACGTACACATGGAACATATGTGAACGGTAGCACAGTGTGTGTTCTTTTCCTTAATAAAAGTGCAGCAGTGGTAGAGAAGCTGGAGCCTTAGATAACAGCATGGGGCCTCTCATTAGCTCACAGGTTGGTGGTTTGGTAGCTTTTACGCACATGGCATTGTGTTTCACTTCGATGAAAAACCTGAAGGAGTCTCATGGAAACAGTTGTCGAAAACAAAAATAAAGGTGAATGATCAACGAGAGCAAGGTAATAAATAAGACTGCAATGCATCTTGCCAGATAGTAGGTTAGGAGACTTTCAGTGAGATGGAGTATACCAGGTAAAAAAATATATCATGTTTCTTAAAAAAAAAAAAAAAAAAAAAAAAAACATGGCTACACCACCTATCAAAAATTCTTCATCTCCAGTTAATTAAAAAAAAAAATTTTAAATGCTCAATCTTATGTTAACTTCAGCGCTCAATGTAAACAAGTTTTAATCTCTAAGGTAAAATACCTCGCTTTTTGCTGGCGAGGACTATTGATAGGGGCCTTTCCTGGTTGTACCTCTGTGATACTGCTACTGTAAATCCCTGTCAAAGTCATTTCTATTGCTAAGTATAGTTGAGATCAGTCAATAAGACTAACGACTGTACCCACACAGCAAAAGACCAAGAGACGGCAAAAAAAAAAAAAAAAAGGGGGGGGGGTGGGGGGGGTTGCAAGTGAACTCCAAACAAAAGAGCAAATTGAAGGAGGGCTTTGATTGAAGAAGTACCATATACTTTTTGAAGGCCAAGGGATCATCTCTCGATGGTTATTTCTTTAAGGCATGAGGGCCCGATTAAACCCAATATTAAAATATGAAGGCGCCTCTAATGAAAAATCAAAGGCCCTGTATCCCCTACCACACCCCCATCCTTCTCTCATGTTCCATCACATTTCTCCTCCAGCCCATGGTTGTGTAGGAGGGGACAGAAAAAGAGAAAGACAGAAAGAAAGTATGAAAAGAAAGAAAGAAAGAGAGCAAGAGAGGGGAAGAGAGAAAATGGGGAAAGAGGGAGGGTTACAGAGATGCGGGACCTAGGTGCTGGTGGTGCAAAACAGAGACAGACAGCATTGGTTGGAGGAGTAAATCAATAGAGCAGAGCCGTCGGGGAGGCGGGCAGCCAGGGCAAGGAGAGAGTAGAGGAGAGGGGGAACTAGCACAGGGGCCCGGGCTCCGATCACAACGCTGGCTTCTGGCGTGCAGTGGGGAATAAAGTGGGCCTCCCTGGGTCAGCACCAGAGAAAAAGGTGAGATTAGAGGAAAGTGGAGGAGGGATTTTCACAGAGTGAAGGTGGGAGGGGTGAATGTTGGAGGATGACGAGGAGAGAGCGTGTGTGGAGGGGGGGGTGCATTGCAGGATACCTGGCAAGCCAGGGACTAACCGGCCCATTAGCCTGTGGCTACCTACATATGGTTCACTGAACCCTCTGCTGAGAAGAGCTCCTCTCCTATCAGTCTTCCCATCCTTTTTAAAGAAAGAAATACCGTCACTTTTAACCCTTTCTCTGCTTTGGAAAGAGGCTCACTCCTGACCTCGATTTATGATTCATTTTTGTTTGATGTCTATTCTTGGAGTGTTATCTAAAATTGAAAAATGTAATAAAAAAAAAAAAAAAAAAAAAAAAAAAAACCTAGACACAAAGGGAGAGGAGTTGGGTCTGCTGAGCATGTGCGTGTACGCGTCCATCAGTGGACATGCACACAGAAGACTATCTTCTTCAGTGCTTTGCCTTTTCTTGTAATGTGACCATTGTTGGTGCTGAATAGCTTGCTAATTAGCATAAGAATATAGCAGCACACACAGGGACTTAGCCAGATCATTATCTCTATATATTTATGTATACTTTGTTATTTCACTTGCCAGAACACATTCAAATGCTGATGAGGCCAGTAAGGCCCCTTTCCAAAGCCCTTCCAACATGTGCCCTCCTGAACTCCCCAGTATACTTAACTGTTTCCTGGTAGTCTGCAGGTTTTGTACTGGAATTTACAACAACAGTTCAAAAATTATGAGAAATAGCCCACTGAGAGCTGTAGAGGGGAGGTTCACATCTCAAATTTAATGTTCTTAAAAAAAATAAATAAATAAATAAAAGTGTATCATTCTCTCAACAATAAATGGGGTGGATGGGCCAGTACAAATTATGAAAAAAAAAAAAAACTAAAACTAAAACCTAAATTAATTTAATAGGTAATTTGATCATTTATTGTAGAAAGCATTTTTTCAACCATGAATTCCATTTGATAGAAACACTTTAAGCAGAGGTGTTAGGTAAACATCTATTTTTTGAATAAATATGTGCAAAGACAACAATATACTAAAAGCTTGACAATCCAGAACAAACAAGTGCTCTATGGTGAGGAGAGGAACAAAAGTAAAGAAATTAGTCTCACTGCAGGAGTAGGCTGATGCTCTAATGGTGGCCAACCTCTGGGATAATTGAAAAAGGGGAGAAAAAAAAAACAAAAAAAAAAAAACAACTTTATTCATCTTCCACAATGTAATTCTGATCAAGGCCACAGCCAGATTCCACTGCAGGCTTCAAAAGCACCAGAGAAAAGTAAAAATTGTTGGTGGCTGAGAGCAAAGACACTTTCCCTTTCTTTCTGGCATGTTCTCTCATTAGAAACACTTAGGACGAGAGAAAGAAAATAAGTTTAATTGTGCGTCTGCATGTGTGTGCTTGTTTGTGTGACAAAAGTGTAAGCAGGGGTTAAAGGATGTGTAAACACAGAGCTTTAACTATGAAAAAACACCAGCAAGGATGCAATGTAAAGAGTTTTTCCTCTATTCTTTGAGGCTTTCTTATTAAAAAGCAAATGCCACAGTCTAAAATACAGGGGAAAAACACAGACCCAATGATTCATAATATATTTCATAAATACTTCATGAATCTCCTCACCATACTTAAGCCAGCCTGGCAAAAAAAGAAAACACTGTCACCTATTCTAGTACCCGCTTGTCAGCACATCACTGGGGAGTGGGTGTCACATGTCACTTCTGGTTTACACTACTGCGTGGGACAGGCTCGGTGCACAGAAATCGGGGGTAGGACAGAAAGAAGAACAGAAGAAAAACTGAAAGGGAGGTGGAAAGGGGAGTAAAGAGGGAGGGTAGGGTGGAGGAGGAAGGGGGTGTTATCATATCATCGCCCCATGTCTTTATATTTTCCCCCTTATTATCTTTGGCCCCCACTCACTCCAGTCACTCAATCACACAAGCCCTGAGGACAGCGAGGGGACCTGGGAGGGCCTTCGCTTCATTGCAGACTCAGTCAGACAAGCGTCTGAAAGCTATACTGATCGCTGTCAGTGTGTGTGGAGGTGCGGCGACTTTGGAGGGACCAGGAGAGATAAGCGAGAGAGGAAATGATTGCGTAGAAGGATAAGGGCCAAATTTGCACACTACCAAACAAACCTGTGCTCAAGGCATAATGCAGATACCCCATCCGTACAGACAAGTGTTAACCTAAAGAGACAGAGAGGGAGTAGGAGATGGTCCGCTTACAAATTACAGCCTATATGATTTGTACAAATCACCTACAGACAAGAACTCAACATGTTAATGACCATGCAGCGATGGCGGCCTACTTCTCTGTCTGAATGGCTCATCTTGTCTATTATTATATGCATTAAATAGTTGGAAATCAAATTTCTTTCCCTTTTTTTCATTTCTTGTTCTCCAAAATTTTCTTTGTGTCAGTGCTAATTAGTTGAATTTATTGACATTGTTTCCTTGAAAAATGCTATTGCTATATTAGCAGAGAAGAGTAAAGTTCAAAGTTGTTGCAGTCCACCCATATTAATGCTGAACTGCCAGCACATCTGCTTGACACTGCTGGCATACTATTCAAGCCATGGAGTGAGCTGCCAGACCAACCATCAAAATTCACATCAAGTGCTTACACTTAATGATAATTCACTTTTTGATTCGCAACTGATTCCATGTCAGAAATTTTGCTACATCACTACAAAACAAATTAGGAATCTGCATCTCCTATAATTTAATGTAAAACACAATCCACACATTTTCATTTTACAAAAAAGTTAAAAAAAAAAAAAAAAAAAAAAGCCCAGTCAACACGGTTTATCCTTCTTATGAACTGTCCTTCAACCCAGATTTGACCTACTGCCACCATTACACCATCAAACCCATAAAGAACAGTTTCAACATGAGTGACAAAAGGCTAATCCGCAAATGAATCCCATCTTAATGTCCGTAAAGAAGACATGGAAAAGCCTCCAATGGCAAAAAATCCACAAAAGGCTTGAGGAAGACATACTAGGCACAACAACTTCCAAATGAAAGACATGATTCATTATTAGAAAAGAAGATGTTTGTTTACATCTTAAATCTGCACTCAGCTCAGGGGAAATATTGGGGAAAAATCCCTGTCAATTTAGGGAGTCCTTTTATGACACTTTATGAGTGATTAGACTTTGGTGTCATTGATGGGTTGTTAAACAACAAACCATAAAGAGTCAGTCTGCCTTTACTTCTTTGTGTTTAATAAGAACTAGTAAGCCAATGCAACCTAAGGCGATTTAAAGTGTCTAACATCCAACTAATGTTTCTCTGTCATGTTCCGACTTGCAGGAGTCACCATAATGAGGACAAGGGGCAAACAAAAAGAATCATTCCAGATGGATTATAGCAAAGCAAATATATAATCACTATTAGTGTAGTTACTCTGGAAAGTACAGTGGTTTTAAAATCTCTCATCAAAACCTAAATCTCAACATAATTATAGGCATGTGGTTAAGAAATTGCATTTATGAAGAGCGACTTAAGACAAATACATAACTTTCTGAAATATGACTTTGCAAACTTTTATTTCTTACATTTTTACAAATATAATTAGTTTTTATGACCAATGTCAGCTAAAGTTGGACACTTTCCACAACCTTGAATTGTCCATAATCACTAATTTAAAAATAACAACAACAACATCACAACAACATTCAAACAGCAAATTTCCAAAGAGCACCTTCATCTACAGCAATTTAGTTTGATTACATTGAGGGGATGCTCTCCAGTTACATACTTCCATAATCAGTGGACTTTGAGTGATTAATATGGAGATAATGCTCGTAAACGTAATACTGTACGTTGGGGTTTGATAATAATAATAATTTAAGAAAAAAAAGATTTGGAGAAAGATTGTGAAATTCTTGCTGGCAGCTTGAAGTTGTCGAACCATTTCCCATCAAGTTCATTTATTCTAATAACAGGAACAAATCAAATCTTAAGAGTAGTTTATCATGGCCTCATCTGAGGAATCTTTCCATTTGATAATCATTCAATATGATCATTGTCATTAAATAATCATAATTGTATTTTCTCCTTTCATTAAATTTTTCTGTCTTCATGAGTTCTGCTCAAAATGTCCAATTTGCCAATTCATGAAACAGAGTCAGTGCCAGCTCCTTCTTCATTCAATTCACCTTGGCGTACCTGGCAAATAAACTGTTAAATATTTCAAGGTTGGCTGACTCTTTGGAAATGCCTTAATTATCTCTCTATACAGACACTAGGAGGTTTTCCAGATAAGGGTTTTTACTAAAGTAAAGGCAGTCCAGACAGCCCCCACTTGACCATGACTGTACCACCAAACAATAACCTATTAGACAGTCAGAAATCAAGAAGGGATCGTTGTATCTCTGACAGCCTCATTATTAAATATCTGAAAACGAAAAGAACAAGTACTGTAATATCCATAATGGCATTACTGTAAATAGGAAATAAATAAATAAATAGGAATGAGTAAGAAATAATAAAAAAAAAAAATCACTCAATCATAGCTTCAAACTTTTTTGAAAAGACCTGTTTTGAATTGTTTTAGGTGAATGAAATGGGAGAGTTTTCATAGCCCATCCTAACTTACTGTGACAAGATATTTACCAATCATATCAAGACTGGGTAATTATACGTGTTTCAAAAGGAAAACTGATACATGGTAATGAATGACATTTCTATGGTCTTTGATGAAAGAGTATACAGTACACTGTGACAGATCAATAACAGCTTTATAGTCAGACAAATTGGGGTTGATCGGAAAAAAAAAAAGAAAAGAATCCTGCTACATTGTAGAACAAATATTGTATAGTGACTCTAATGCCATCAACTAAACTACCTTGACCATTATTGGCATCTATTTCCACATAATGACAAAAATGACGTATGTAACACTTCACTTGTAAGAGCTAGATGTTTTGTCACCACCAATTAACCTTTATCAGACTCAAGGACCCTTGTGCACAAAGATGGTAACATTTGAATCAACAGTGTTTCAGCTACTGAAGCGACAACAAAGAGTGAACTTACTCTCTGAAACACAACATACCTATTTCATTCATTTTTAGTTTTGCTTCCTTAATTAACTTTTAGAGTGAGAGGAGGTGGACAGAGCAAAACTAAAGCAAATACAAAGTTTGCACCCAGACTACTATAAGTCACTTTGTATTAAATGGATTTTTACCACAAGGTCATTTTGGTATTTTCTGTCTCTATTACACAGCATAAAGGACGAGGCATAGTAATAAGTGGAAGGATTTATCATAGCAAGTCCAGTCATACATCTCAAAGGCAAAGTAATTGGTATATGTGCCCAATATCGTCCTTGTCATGTACCTTAACCAGAGGGAAATTCTTAGTGCAATACCGCCATCTGCTGCAAAAAGAGATCAACAGCTATATAAGCTCATGAGCAGGAGTCAGTTAACGGCAAGAATCAAAGCAGCTCACTCACAATCATCTAAACACAACTAAGATACATTTCCACAAATTTCTATAGTAAGTTATTAAAGAAGTTATCCATACAAAGCACTCAAAACTACTGCTGATTAATTACACAAAATGTATGGAGTCTTTTTCTAAGAAATCAATCAACCTACGTATTGATCAGGCTGGGAAGTTGGATAAAGTTAATTCAATTCCTTTATCAATTCTATAATGATAGCAGCACTGCAATTTATGATTATTAACGCTCAAGATTTTCCTGCAGATTACTTTCTGGATGAATGCATTGTCTTCTCTAGAAAAGACGAAGGAGAAAAAAAAAAATCAAAGATAACTCAAATGACAAGTTCAAACTAGGAAAAGGTCAGCAATAACAGTAGCACTCATTAAATTATTATCAAAATATTTGCAGACTACGTTCCTCATTCATAATTGGATTAACTGACTTATTTAAACCATTTGAGACACACTTAAATTATGTTAACGGTATGTTCTCTGAAGATTAAAAACATTACTATCTATTTTAACATTCCCAAGATTATAGGAAACAACATCTTTGAAAATGAAGAACTGCAATATTCAAAATATACAGACACCACCTCTATGAATTTTCAGGACTAACAAAACACTTCTCTGAACCAATATTGCTTTATGACCCTCCAAGGCTGGCATCTCATCATGGTCATGCCATCCCACATTTACGAATAACATTTTACATATTTTGAGTCCTATCCTCAAACCTGGATTGTGTTTTGTACAATGCAGCAGACATCTGAAGACTTCACTGGGTCCCCACTGGGACAGACCAAACGTGGCCCTTTGAAGATGGTGGCTCTGTTTACCCGATAGATTTCATTAAATTAAGCTTACGTTAGGCCTCTTCTTTGCCTGATCAAAGTCACCGCTAAGAGCCATGCCATTCTGCTTCCCTTGACTTGAACAAGCTGAGTCCATCAAATAGGATTTTCATTGTCCTATTTAATTTTTTCCCCCGCTAACTTTGGCCGAGCTGCCACATCGCCTGTTTGTCGTGGCCCAGCTCCTGTAATACTCCCAGTCCCCTCTATTATTGCAATGAAGCTGTCAGCAAAGCCAACAAAGCTACATCTCATATCCACCTTTGGGATGCCTGTGTGATAAGTTGTCTTCCTGGATGAAATGGCTGGGTTACCGAGGTCGACTCGGACCCTGTCTGGAAAGGAGCAAGAATGTGGTTTCAAGCTGGCACACCGGTGGTAGGAAGACTTCAAACCATGGGTGAATGGGAGGATGAGAGAGCAAGTTAAGGGGGAGCCACCCGAGGGAGACCAGTAGGGGGTGGAGTTGCGAGGGGAGATTGGGTAGTGAGGGAGTGGAAAGGCCTTGATATCCACGGAAAGCACAACAAAGCCAGAGCTTTTTACATTAAAAAGAAAGGAGATTGCCTTTTTTCCACTAGACGCCTTTCGAGCCGAGTGTCATGTCCTCCATAGGCCTGCAGGAAGTGAGAGGCTGAGCTCAGCTATAGCATTTGGCACATCTGAAGCACATCTGAGGGGGCTGAAGTTCTTGCCTTCTGAACACTTGCATCAGATTTACAGGAGACCAGACTAGATGTAACTGTGTGAAGTGGGTGATGCTAGTTTAAATGTACACTGATCTGACCACACCACACACAGAGGTGTAAAATAAAAATTACTGTCAAACTGCGAACGCACAGATGGAAGTATGTCAATGTTCTTTTATTCTTTAAGCACTAGGAGTGTCCTATTGCTACGGTCTGCTTTGTATTTCAGTATAATACACCTTAGGATATAAAACGTACATATAAACCCTTCAGTATGCAGCATTATGATTGCAGGAATTAAGATGTAATCATGTTTAGCTTAATGAAGTGAGTGGAGGAATGCTAAGATTTTCCAGGTTAAAGAAACACATTTTTACAAGAGCCCTTAAGACACACACACACAATAATGCAAGTGATGAAAATTAGCACCAATATCAGCCACAGCAGGTGTTAACTGCTTGATGATTAAGCACGGTAAATGTGGGGAGAAGAAAAGTTAAAGATTAATCATCAGCCAATTAAATGCCCATGGCGAGGAAAGCAAACTGTCTTGGCACACAGATCTCTTCTGTGATCTCAGTTAGCACATCTCAGTGGTGTGTTCCCAAATCACCAACACGTGATATCTCCATGAACATTGGTTGTTTCTGCATGTTTGCTCGCTTGTTCTGCATTTGAGAGATTGCTGTATTTCTAAATTTAAGTCAAGGCAGGTTTTCAAAAGCATCTTTGGGATAATAATATTAGATGTGAAACAAAAGTTTGAACTTACAATTCAGGTGAAGTATAAACAGATTTTTCCTTTGAGATTAGTTCTGTTGTCAAGAAAAGGCTATTGATGACACCTATGATGACCACCGTATTATGGGCTAGTATGGGGCACACAATGTTAAGATACATATCAGTTATGATTTTCAGTATTATTTTTTAATAAATGGAAAATATCAAGTATATATTCATATATCTATAAATTTGAGTAAATGTCATGTTAAAATTTGCATTTCATTCTATAAGTCTCAACCAGCAAGCTTTACCTCCATCAAAACAGAGAAAAAGTTCACATTTGAGAAAAAGGCTACACTTTCAAACATTTCAAGGTTTGAGTAAAGTTTGCTGACTATTTTTGCCAAAATCCTAAGGTTACAAAACCATATTCAAACCACATCAACAACAAGGTTAAATATCACAGCTGTCCCAAGTCAGCCTTTTGTGAATTTATTTAAGTTCTTAAATGTCAAATTCAGTATTTATTTGTCTAACCAAATCTGAGGTTGTAGGTTTATTTCACATCGCATTTGATTTGTGGGAGGACCAGTCTGCTCTCCAGCCCAAGGTCAACTGCATTCACACAATGGGATTATTACCATGTGAGCAGAATAACAAAGAACTGACAACAGAAAACAATAGATACCATTAATGATACATATCTTTTTGCAAGGTAGAAATCTGAAGACAAAGATCAAGTTGTTTAAATATATCTTGCAACATAAGGGTAATGAAAATGTTTTTTTGTTTTTTTTTAAGTTAAAGAAAGGAAGAAGCAGCCTCCTGATTATTTTCACCAGATAATTGTGTATTCTATGACATTACTGATTAAGTGAGGTACTGGTAGCCAACACTGTGCACTAAAAGCAAGTGACCCCAAAGACTGGGCTGTTCATTAAGCTTTGATAGAGGCTAGAGATCAAGTCAAGACATACAGTGATTTATGAATTACTAAACAAGGCCAGTTTCTGCAACAACAACACAAAAATACACACAGCCTGTTCTCGATAGGCATCACTTCCAAGTTCAAATACAAATAATGAATTAACCTCAGTGGATGCACCACTGAGCTTCAGCATGGATCTGTTTGTGTGTGTAGGAGTGTACAGCGGAGAAGGCATTTGTTTGTGAGTTCAAACACGGGACTAGTGACAACTTTAAACAGGGCACAAATATGTACACACAGTACGTTACATTATGTTAAATGCATTTAAGTTTCAACTATTGTAAATTGTAAACTTTACCAGGGACATTGCTAAACATCAATGTTGTACATTGAGACTAAAACATTTACATTTTATTTAAGGTTTTCTTGAGTGTTCAAGTACTTACAAAGTCTTTCTCGAGCTTCTCCATTTCCTGCTTGTAGCTCTTCAGTCTACTGTTGTACATCGCTCGACTCTGGATGGGAATCTCACGCACCTCCAGGTCCATCTGCTCCAACTAAAACCCACAGTTAATCCAGTCACTCAAACAAACATTTCACATTTTAAAATCAGTCACACTTTAAGATCACATTGATGGCTAAAAAATTATTTGGAAAGAAATTGGAATGTTTGGAATTCATTCTGTTCCAAACTTACATCATAATGTGAACGAACCAACCTGGTTCCAAATGTATACTGTTAATGATAATCACTCTAATTTCTCTGTCAGTCAAATGATTCTGAGCCTCCCTTCGCTCTAATGATCGCATTTCTCTCACTATGTACATATTCCTGTAAATGTTGTATTGTCAAGTCTCTAAGACAAAAAGGTGCTCCAGATACAAATGCGGACAACTCTGAAGACATTAAATTCCTGAACTTGAGCTGCATTAACATCAATATGATCCAATGTCGAATGTAAAAACAAAATACCTCCTGCTTATGTCACCCAGCTGTGATAAAAGTTGTGACAGAGGAAGGATGTTCTGTAAATAAATACACAATCAAATGTGAGGGGCCCTTCATTGTTGCAACATGCACAGGCCCAACAATGTCACTAGCAATGAAGCAAAAGTACATTTGATTCATGGCTAGACAGGTCTCTCTGTGGCAGATTTGGAGGAAGCCAATCACTGTGACATAACAAGACAACTGCGACAACAATTTGTCTCTGTCAGGTGACTTTGCTCATTTTTAAACAGTAACATGAAGACTCCCACCTCAAGATAATGGCTTGAAATGTGTCATAGGGGTGTCACTTAAAAGCAGATTACAGGAAAGCAATCATGTGAGGAGGAGGCCTCCTTTCTGCTGTGTGTGTATGTGTGTGTCTGCATGTCATGTCACCACCAGGATAATACAGGTGCTGTCGTCTGGCGCCAGTGAAAATTGTCCCCTCCCTCTTTCCACAAATTCATTATTTAGGAAATGGGAAGAGGAGAAAATTACTGATCAAAGACATACCAACTCTCTGACTTCTTCAAGCTGTTTGTCAACATTTAGAACCAGCTGTGTCTTCTCCTCTGAAAGGGGAAAAAAAAACAGTAACATATTGATCAGCCGACAGACGAACAGCGCTTCATGACAACAACCTAACTCCCCCACAACAAGGGAAGAGACGGGGGGAGAGCGATAGAAAGAGACTGGGAGAAAACAACACACGAGGACACATTTGAAGATATATTTACACATTCTCTCCACACGACGAGCCAACATTTGATGTCTCTTAGTTATTGGCGTCTATGAGGCCTTTGTTGGTTTCTGTTGAGGAGCAGTGAGACACCTCGTTCCAACTCAAAGGGAAGGGAGGTGTCAGCTTTGCTCACTTGCCAGAAGTATGAGTCCTACTCAGAATGACTAACGTGCCGATCTGCACCTCACCCTGTGGATGCTCTTCCACATTACCCATTGAAACTCATTAGGATTGGCGAGCGTTCCAAAGAAGTGTGTAAATGACAGTTCATCCCATTGTTATTTAGGCAGCAACATTGCTACATGTAAGACCTGGTCTTTGTTCTGAAATTAGCTCTTTGCCATATAAGTAAAGTACCTGGAACCAGTACCATGTTTGTTTTGGCTGTTTAACAACTAAGAATACTTAAGTAAACATATTCTAAAGATAGTAAAAAATACAGAAAATGTATCTAAACTTGTGACAATATCTAAATATCTTGTCAGAGCCTTATTTAACCATATTGGTTTGTTATTCTCTAATGTTTACCTGCTTTTCACTGAACTATACTCATGTTAAGATATGTGAGCTATGTCAGACCAAATTAACGTGAAATTTATGCTCTAGTGATGTGGTGCCACATACCATTATTTTTACATTTTTAATATGTACTAAAAAAAACACATGACTTCAAATAAAAAAAATTTAACATGGAAATTCCAAGAAAAGTACTAGTAGTTCCAACACAAAATAATTAGAAAACAACTAAACATACTTTGTACTGTAAATTTCAAAAGGGATTATTTTAAGAGTAAATAATTTAGTAAGTAAAAGAAAAGATTTAACACTATTCTTCTACATTGTTAAAGAATAGTGTCCATGAGCAGCACACTCAAAAAAGATTATATTTAGAATGAATACCATGTGGTTTGACTGTACTTCGTTTTCATTCATCTTCTTCATTATAGCTTTGCTTTTCCTATTGTGGCATTTTAAATTCTCTTTTGTTGAAAGAAGCCTCAGTCTTTAAGGTCCCCTTCCCTGGACTCATGATCTTCATTTTTTAGGCACTATGGGCAAATTCATGTCTAACCCCACAACCTACAGTGTGAACAGTCAGAGGCAATTCACTTTAAGGTGACCTGGTGCATTCCTGCTCAAACTCAGGTCACAGCTCAAGGGATGTGAAATATATATGGATTTTGCCCAGACTACATGCTGACAGAGAGATGAGTTTTGTACACAGACATAAAGCAAATAATGAAAAAATAGGGTTAAGTAAACTTTTTTTCTTAATGTTTGGTTTTCAACAATTGAGTTTCTTGCAACAAGAATGCATTTAAAAATACATATTCATGTTTCGTGAAACAAGGCCTAACATTTCATTGTATTCTTATTAAAATATTCCTGGAACCTTGGGATTTGGAGGATGGGAACAATAAATGATTAAACACATAACTTTACTGATACATAAACAAAGTCAGTCAAGGACATTATTTCCACAGGCAATGACAATTATCAGCAATTGTGCTCATGTGAAATAGAGAAATAGTCATTACAAACGTAATGACAAAAACAGTCCCTTGTCCCGTGCTATATTAATGTATTAAATAGAGGACTGTCAAACCATGGGTAAGATTCAGCCACTTCATAAAGAAGAGCCAGAGGGACTGAAGAAAGAAAAAGATGAGAAACCTTAATGAGAACAAGGGGAATTGAAACTGTAAACTACTACTTATAGTTGCAATGTGTTTCCTGGCTTTGTACATATTCATATGGGCTTACTCTGGCACAATTAACAGATGGTGAGAGGAAGCAATGCGTAATTACTCTGTGGAATGGGCTGCCATGAATCTTCAAAGATGCCAATTCTAAGCCAGAAATATTCAGTGAGTTGAGGTTTTGCAGGACACAGTACACTTTGAAAACCACTGAGCAGGTGTTAGCCCAGAGTAGAAGATAAACTTCCCTAAGCAGAGGTTAGGAGCAGCTTTTAGCAATCACTGTAAAGTGAGCACAGTAGTCAACTAGTTGTGGGTAAAACAAATCTGGCCACAAACACATATTTTACAGTGGTTAATGTAAATCTTAAATCTTGAAATATGGAATATAGCTAAAAAAAAACAAAAAAAAAAACACTTAAATATGCCTTTTAAAACTGGAATTAAAACTGTCTTATACATTTTGTATTATTATAACTGGAAGAATGTCAAACTTGTTTACTATTTTATCTCCATATGAAACAGGGATTAGTACTACAGGATTTAGTCGTGTTAAAAAAAAAAGGACTTTCACAAGCACAAGAACACCGCCGTGCACATCTGAATGTTGGCTCAGTGAATGCCAATGTCTGTTGTTAATGGGTATCACAGAAACATTTGATGTGTTTGACTGTGGAAATAGTCTCTGACAAACATATCCCAGGAGAGCTTGTCAAAGGGACACTATTCAGCCAAAATCTAAGTTACAGCATAACATCCTAACAAGGCTGAAACAACTAAAGCTTGTCACTTGTCCCGTTCCAATCAGTACTGTAGCGCCACAGGGACGTGTGATCTCTTCCATTCTCTGACTTTTGCAGAGCTGAGCCTCCTTTAATTTACTTGTCTGGGTGTGCTGCTGCACCCATGTATTATCATGGATTGTTTTATTATTTTATTATTACAAAGTGTTTTTTCTAATGTTCCCAATGTACCTAAAGCAGAATTAGAAATTATTTTACGGTTACTCTTTACTTTGTGCCATTCTGAGTGGGACTCAGTTCCTGTCTCTCACCTTTTGGTTACTGACCTCTGATAGGAAAATTATGAACTAATTCTAGAGAGTTGCAACAATAACACATTACAGTCCAAAATATTCTTGACAGTAAACTGGATTCACATCAAGCAACCAAATATTTGTAAATAACTGATACCTGATCATCACTAAAAACTATAAGTAAAATGCTCTTTAAATTAACAAAATGTACACTGACATGCTGTACATAGGACTCAGCCCTGTGAGTACAGTCATCTGAAGAATACAAGAAACAAGTTCCTGTACAGAACTTTTGTGTGAAAGAATGGATATCGAATTGACTGAGTGCTCACTCTTGGTTGAACTGTAGTAACTTGCCAGAAATTCAATGTGAACTAATCATACTAATCTATTTCTTATCCCCACATATGAAATGACAGTCACTGGAGTCGGATCCTGTTCATACATTTACCAGGCAATAAGCCAACAAACCCTTGTCTCTTTGAAGTGCAGTCAGAAACCGTAGACTAACAGACTTATCACAGCTGGCATTTTCTTGGTATAACAACTAAAGCACAATAGCTTTAATCATGGCTATATGTTCTGTTGAGCTAGCATGCCCAGTAGCAGAACTCACACACACAACTAAACTGCAGCCCTGATGAACCTTATTAATAACACCTGTGGAGAAAATGCCTGCCATAAATAGGGTTTAAACACAGGCTTAAACTCTGAACGTAAGGTGACACTAATGTACTAAACCAGTCCATAACATGTGATGTGGGGGTTAGGGTTGTTTTGTTTTTTGATGAAAGCGCATGAAAGAGACATTTTACCAGAGTATCATAGTTTATTGATGAAGTAAGCTACACCTGTTAGCTTCCCGGCTAACTGTTTGCTAGCTCCAACTAAGCGATTCCAGGCGCTGAATACATCTCCCTTACCTCCACTTAGTTTGGGGATTCTTCCAACTTTGTTGGTTATCTCTGCTGTGATGGTGCCAAAGTCCTGCTCGTAAGATTCAAAGTCTGAAGACATGTTGGCGTTTAAGTTTAAAACAGGATCGGTCTCTGGTTGACAGTTAGCTCAGAATAATAACAACAAGGCTCGAAAAACGTTCCTTCCGTGAGTCGCAGTCTAAAATGCTCGACAAGAACCTGGACCTTGATTTTATTTTTCCGGAAAATTAAAATGGTCTAGCACCTGAATAGAAAATTCTGTTGGTGTCATTTTTTTAATTCGTGAATATATCAAATATATTCTCAATTCTGTGACGGCTGTCAAGTGAATTGGTTTAATTTAAAGGTGTCCCGGATGGATTGGAGTTAAGAGTTTCTTGAAATTGGGCAGGTTCCGCTGTGTACACCGAAGGAACTGAGGAGAAACAACACGGAAGTGTCCAGGTTGGTCATTTAAAGTGACAGCTTTTTTCTTCATCTTTCAAAATCGAGCACATAAATTTAACAGTGAGTTCTGCTGTATCTGTGTCGTGCAATATTATTAATGTGTCTTTCCTTTCACCTTGAAGCAACAGTCTAATACGCTAGCCTTGATAAGCTTGCGAGCAAAATAGCTAGCCCGCTAACAGTCAGCCCTGGTGCTAATATGAATAATATTTAGCTAAAGATATAACGGCTGATTAAGGGATTTGATGATTATTAAATTGTTTACCAGAGTAATTACACTTACCTGACTTGTAAATGCAATCGACGGCGACACATCGAAGGTTGCTGTGCTTTCTTTTTGGTACGAATTAGCTAGCTTGGGAACATGAGCTAATTACTTCAGTCACTGTAGATTTACATACACGGAGTTACTTTTCTTGCTTTTAATGCTGTATTGTGCACCGCTATCCACATTAGTGTGTTATATGTTAAGCGATCTTATTGAGTCTAGCTTTAAGTGGAAACTTTACAATCTTATTCCTATTTCTGTGTGCCAATATTGCAATATGCCCGTAAAAAAAATCACAGAAACGCACATGAAGGACAAAATATTTCTACGAATGAGTATGCATACCTTATGTCAACTTAATAAATGCATCAGTTAGACTAGGATAAATATTGGAAACACCTTATGTGTAATGTGCTGAACCACTTAAAAATCCAAACAAATATTTAACACTTGAATCATCAGATATCTTTATGGTAATGTTTTAATTGACTGCATTATTTTCAGGCAGGTTTACCGGGTAAAGTGACACCAGTGCATGCACTGTATGTTCAAATAGACATAGTCAATTGGTCTATTTATTTATCGTACAAATGCCCTCATTTTGACGTTTTCATATATTCTTTTTCTCTCTTTGTCTTAGATGGGGACGTTGAGATAGTCACAAGGATCTTGCGCTCTGAAGATTGGCAGGAGAGGATGCTGCTCTTTACCAGGGCAGGGAACAATGGGACACAGGGAGCCCCAATAAATCAAGACCAGAACAGTTGCTGGTTACTCAGAAGACGAGAAAAAATATGTACATCATCCACACTGGTGACTTTGCAAGATAGTAGAAGAAAAAAAGTAACATACTATTGAAACTTGGTTCATACATTTCAGGAACTCAGCAACATATTAGTGCTAACCTCGTGGCGAGAAAATGAACTTCATGTCATCTTTTGTGACCTTTGAGAACCTCCATGAGGTTCGGAGATTGTGCCACTGGGGTCCAGTCATAGCCCTGTCTGTCATTGCTATATGCTCCACCATGGCAATTCTGGACTCCATCATCTGGTACTGGCCACTAGACACAACAGGAGGCAGTATTAACTTCATCATGCTCATCAACTGGACCGTCCTCATCCTCTATAACTACTTCAATGCTATGTTTGTTGGACCTGGTTACATCCCCCCTGGCTGGAGACCAGTAAGCCTTTTTCATTTATAATTATTAAATAGTGCAAGTAAAGTAGGTTTTTACACCATGCAATTCAGAGTGGAATCATTTAATTTTTGAAAATTGCATTAGACAATTGACATATTTCTTGACCCCAAAACAGGATAATCAGCAGGATACGCAGTACCTTCAGTACTGCAGAGTGTGCCAAGGGTACAAGGCCCCCAGGTCCCACCACTGTCGCAAGTGTAACAGGTAGGAACATTTATCACTGAAGTAAAACACTTACCTTTTTATTTTTCTCCCTTTTGAGAGACAGAAATAATAAAATGTCTCATAGGTCGAGCCCCTGCAGCGAATCGCTCAGCTATTTTCAGCACACCAAACTAGAATTAGCTCATACTTTTTTAGTGCATGATATCTTTGCTCACACCATGTAGCTATGTGGCTTTTGAAGTGCACACATGAATTCTTACTCACTGCATCAATGCAGTAGACATGCTCTGTCATGATCCAGCACCTCAGTAAGTCTGCCAAGGTAAACCACACCTGTAATTTTAATCTAATTGTGTCTTGTAATTTCCAATATATACTGACCATTAAAATGAACAATCGCCTGTTAAATTATCTGTATACTTATTATATAAAAATATGCAGTGTGATGATGAACTTGTCACTTTTATGTCCTCCCAAACAACCAGTCAATTCCCCAAGCACTCCTCTCCTCCTCTGCCTCCCCTCCCACAGGTGTGTGATGAAGATGGACCACCACTGCCCTTGGATAAACAACTGCTGCGGTCATTTAAACCACACCTACTTCACCAGCTTCTTGCTGCTGGCTCCACTGGGCTGCTCACACGCTGCCATTATTTTCATTATGACCATGTACACACAGTTGTATGAAAGGGTCAGTATACTTCCACTACACCTTTTGATGACGTATCACCACCACAGTCATTGTGCAGTTAGAGACACCTTAATGATTTATTATTTGTTACAGAAGTTACTGTTGGTTTTCCTCTGTCCTCACTGCAGATTTCATTTGGGTGGAGCACAGTGAAGATTGACATGAGTGCTGTGCGTCAATTCCAGCCCCTCATGCCCTTCAGTGTTCCCGCCTTTGCTGCCACACTCTTTGCCTTAGGCCTGGCACTGGGCACCACTATTGCTGTTGGCATGCTTTTCTTCATACAGGTAAATCTTTCATACAGCCTGGCAGGTGTATTTGAGTTGATACAAGTTGCTGGCTATGGAATGTGATATTTAACATGTTAGTTAAAAGTAAAATATAAGTCACATCTGATCTTCATCTTTTTCAGATGAAAGTCATCCTTCGAAATAAGACCTCGATCGAGTCCTGGATCGAGGAAAAGGTCAGTGTCTCTGACTTACGTTGACTTACGTTGTTTTGTGAGTGCTATTTTATTTGTGTCATCTGAAAACAATTATATATTAAAAGGCCACTTCATTTTAAACAATTTATAATTAAAATCACTTCAACATTTGATTTTCAATGTCCCATAAATTAATTGTCACTTTACTAACCAAGAGATACAAGTTCCAGGATTATATCTTGCTGATTACAGAAATGTAACCTGTTTTAACTGATGCTATTGATGCACATAAACACACACTCCCATTTACGTTGTCTTTTCCACTAGGCCAAAGACAGAATACAGCACTACCAAACAGGGGAAGAGTTCATCTTCCCTTATGACCTCGGCAGCCGCTGGCTTAATTTCAAACAAGTCTTCACATGGTCAGGAAGGCCAAGCGGTGATGGCATTGAATGGCCAGTCCATCCTAAGTGTCACCAGCACACCTTAACTGTAGGTTCAGTTTTATTTCTCAGTTATTTTGATAATGCCTACAATGCCATTTTTGTTTAATCTTTTGCTCCTTTCATATGCACAGTGAAGCATCTTGTCATGTTCGAAATTGTGTAATATATGCTCAATGCTCTTTAATTTGTAGAATACACCATTACAGCAATGGGTATCGTGATCAGTTCTTCACATTTCATACTAAACAGTGAGACAAAAATTGCATAGTCTAACAATAGTGTCTTAAATGTGTCATTTGTCTTTAAACAGATTGAGCAACTGAAGCAGAAAGCTGATAAACGAGTAAGAAGTGTAAGTACCTGACAAACCCGTTATCTGACATTCATGTGGTGTCGATTTACACAAAACACAGACTAAGAGAATGCTTCAGGCTGGATTGGATGGTCTGTATATACACCTCTCTGTTTGTGTTACTGACCGAAAGACTGAACATTTTTATTACAGCAGAACAGTTTTTAGAAACTCATATATGTCATAGCAGTTTATAACTAAACGGATCAACGCAAGACCTCCAATGAAGATTTAACTTAAGCTTCCCTCTTCTGCCTTGAAAACAGGATCGTAGAGAATAAAAACAGAAGATAAAAAAAAAAAACATTGTTTACTTAAAATATTTGATGTTAGATGTTGAGTAGATGTTGGCTTCAATTTTTCAAAAAAATAATAAATAACTAAATAAATAAATAAAAATTATTATTTAGAAAAGCACAATACTCAATGTCAGATATTCTTCTCTGAGTGTAGTTTTTGTTAGATCACTAGAATAACCAGACGTCCTGGATATTTTGCCCAGCAGGTCCAGTACCGGGCGATAGAGGACTATAACGGAGCTTGCTGCCCTCTCAGCAAGGGTCTCCAAACCTTCTTCAGAACCCCCTGCACTGAGGAGCCCAGGATCCCCCTCAACAAGGGAGACACCATTCTAGCTACCCGTGGAACCAAGTATGTTTATCTAGACAGAAATATAATCATGTTCATAGTAGATGTTAACAAGGAACGTGGTCAGCTATGCTGTGAATATACAAGTAAAGGAAACTGTATTGTTAAAGTCTGAATGTGAATTCTTCTCATGTGCGTTTTTCTTTTAAGATGGTGGATGTATGGAGACAAAGTTCTGGGTGAGGAGCAATTAAAAGGTAAAAATGAAAATGACGGGATTACAGATGGCTTTGCTGGTGTTTGAATTGGGTTTTTATATTCACTGGCTCCTTTTTTGGTTTTCAGTGGGAGAACGTGTTAGGGGATGGTTTCCAAGGCGATGTGTGGAGAAGTGCCATTATGACACAGCTGCCAGTGATAGCACCAGCGAAAAGAAAGTAAATTAATATATTTCCAACTTGCTTTATGTAAGGCAGGGGAGTTGAACTGAACAGAAGGTCTGTTTATGTTCATAAACATGCATCCACTGAAGATGTCATGCCTGATATAGCAGGCTCACCATCAAGAATTTCATACACAAATTCCTTTTACATTTCAATACCAACTTGATTTTATTAAATGGAACATAGCTGTCTGAATCTAACTGAGCACTTTGCTCTCATAAAGAGAAATACAGAGTTCTTCAAAAGGACTGGTCCGATGTGTTCAGTTTGACTCCTCTAACCAAAAGCAAAACCCAGCAAGAGTCTTAATTTTCAACAATTGCCACCAGGCTTTAACGTGACTTCGTTGTGATTACATGACTTTTTACTTGAATATGTTGTGTGTACTGGTTGATGTCCTTTTTTGCTAATTATGCAATGCCTCTGCCCAGCTAACCCCAGGGCTTCGTCATGCAGCTCTTTCTACAGTATGAAAATAACATTTAATTTCTTTTTATTATTTTTGTAAAAACAAATTGTTGGCCTAAAACTACAAATTGAAAATTAAAAAAATCTTCTGCAAGAGTTGTTTTGCTCTGTCTCTGTGATTCCTATAAATCCTGATTATTACACTATAGTTACTGAAATGCTTTAGGCTTGATGAAAAATATAAATTCAATGTTAAATGTCAAACAAGTCTTGGATCTGGTTAATGAGATGAATCCTAAACTAATGATGAACTAATGAATCTTCTTTCAACTTCAGCTCTATACTGACTTGCATTTGGAGTGAAAGAGTCATTTTTTTTGGCTAGATTTCTACATCATCAATCGTATGATTGGCTGTAGACTGCGCCAAGAGCGTCAGCTAAAGGCTTTGCATGTATGCATCTTAGGCTTTGGAAGAAATACATGTTTGAAGATCAATCTTTGAAATTGCCTCTGTGCACTCTTGATTGGATGTTTTCAGTTAGTAAGGTCCAATTAGATTAATAAATGTTAAAATATTTATTTAAAAACATTTATACTTAGCTCAATATTGGCCCACCGCCTAGAGCTGTTGGACTTGATGAGCAGAATGACTACATATCCCAGACTTCATAGCGTCTATTCCTCTGCCAATCAGGATGTGGTCAAGGTGTCAGGTGATCACCCAACCCAGTTCATGTGTGTTGGTGGGTGCTTAGTTTCGTTGGGCTGCGGTGGGCCGGATAAGACAGTTCCTGATTGAAGGGAATCAGGGAAACAGTTTGTGGAGTAAAAACGTGTTCAGGTCTTCGTCCATACTGAAGTACTCACCGTCTGTACCCGCCCTGCTTCATACCGGTAAGCTAATGCTAATGCTAAGCTGCCTGACTGCCAGGTTGTCGGCTCATAAAGATTCATTTACTCTCCATATGGGTCACACTAACACACACTGACAGCTCCTGCACTGAACTCCACCAGTAACACTTCAGGGGTGTCATTATCGATTCAAGGGGACACTTCAAAATAGTATTTTGGTTGGTCGTTGTTACAGGAAATGTAAAGGCACTAACACATAGCTAGCTAGCTAGCTCCGACTCTCATGTAGACACATTTACGTTTATTTGGGTTAATTTGGGCCCTTCTGTTGGCCAGAAGACACAATGAGCAGCGCACAGTTACTTCCTGCTCAACCACGTACCCACAAACTGTTTGTTCCATATCAGACCATGAGAAGGGCCAGCCTCCCTGTGGGCGAGATGACAAATAACAACAACAAGACAGCTGACGTCTTCAACTACCATCAAACAACTTAGTGGAATTAAGGGATTGGATTTCAGGCATGATAACAACTCCAAATAAAACAGACACCACTTACAAGGGTAGGAAAGTCACGGTGTTGCCTAGTTAAAATGTAACCGCTGAGTTGCGACATGCCTTTGGCAAAACAAGTGCATGGTCCATTGTTGCTGATGGTGCATCAGATAAACACATGAAAACACACGTATGCACTGCAAGTATGTTGATTATATTATCTCTAATTCTTGGACAATTATTTATTTTAGACTGCCTTAAATTATCAGCAACCATAGTAACAATGTCCTGCATCACACACAGGAGAGATAACCTGAGGTGAAAGACAATACCACTTTGTTTGTGTAGCAGTCATTAAATAAGTACAAACAACTGGGAAATAACCAACAAATAGAGGAAGTGTAGTTAAAATACTGGGGTATTTCTTTCATACAGAAGAAAATGAGATTATATTACACATACGAAAACAAGTGCTGCAAATAACTACCAAAGATTATGCCACATACAATGGGTTCATTGCTTGACTTATTCCTTCTTCCTCTTCTGTGTTTTCTACCCACTGACTAACTTCTCAGATACAGTGACACCTGTGAATACCCTGTGACATCAGCCAGTAACATGTCCATGTTCAGCACGGGCATCCTTGTGCTGACATCTCCTCTCCACACTGTACCCCTGCGCATCGCTCCAGTGCTCTGCTCAGCTGCTCAGCTTGTGGAGCGCACACTGTACGTCCATCTCCACCCTGGGCTAAACCTGGGAAGCGGGAGTCAACCTCGGCCAGTTTTCATCCCACCAGGGGTGGACCTGTCGACGCTCATCACTCGCCTTTACAGCAATGCAGCGGATATATGTGGGCACCTGGATATTCGGGTTTTGCTAACCAATGTTCGCAATCAGTCAGCTGCTGGGAATGGGACCACAACTTCAAACTGTCCCTTCCCATCTCCACAGTCGCTGTCTCACTCCCCGGACGTGGTGCTGACAGACTTTCCTCTGCAGGATCCAACCCAGTCCCATCAGGTCACTCAGTGTCTGCAGAAGTACGCAGGGAGCTGCTACGTCTGTAGCCCCACTCTACCATCAGTGCTGCTTCACCCACAGATAATGAAGCTGCTGGAGAAAGAGAAAGGGCTTCAGCATCCTAAAGAAAAGGGCGTACCTTTGGAAACTTACAGTGATGTTGTGGTAGGGGGGACTTTTGACCGACTCCATGGAGCTCACAAGACTCTGCTCAACATCTCATGTTTGTTAGCCAACAGAAGGTTCATTATTGGTGTGTGTGACCAAGCAATGCTGAAAAGTGAGTAACTCACTTTAATTATTCCCACATAGGACTCTGCATTTTCTTAATGTTTTCATGTTCCATTTTAAAAACAACAACATTAGAAACCCTTTTTGCATGCCCCTCTTCCTGGCTTCAGAAAAAGTTCTTAAGGAGCTGATTGAGCCCTACTCCCTGCGGGTTCAGAGACTACGAGAATTCCTGCAAGACATCAAGCCATCACTTCAGGTGGAGATTGTACCACTCAATGACCCCTTTGGAGTTTCTGTGGTCGACCCCGAGCTGCAATGCATTGTGGTTAGTGAGGAGACTAGAAAGGGAGGCGAGGCAGTGAACAAGAAGCGCATTGAAAATGTAAGTTATAAAATAAGAAATATGTCTACAGTCAGCCTCTGAATTTTGAGATTTCGTTATTGCATAATGTGTTGTCCACCTACTAAATCAGGGCCTTCCAGTTCTTGTTCTTCATGAGATCCAGTTGCTTAAAGATGCTCACCACACTGACACAGAAGAGGAGAAGATCAGCTCCTCTAGTCTACGTTCTCGGCTCCTGGGGACCCTCCTTACTCCACCTAAAGTACGTCCTATTTAAAAATGGTTTACATTTTGACAAGGGATTTTAGCTTAGCGTTAGATAATGTGAAAACTGTACAACTTGTATAGTTATTTTTTTTGTCTTTCTCTCCCCATCTAGGCAGATATTAAAAGGGTACATGTTAATGAATTGCATTTTCAAATGTTAAAGAGCCTCTGTACAGTCTCTAGTCACAAAAAAATAAACTATCTACTTTCTGTTTTCTTGCATTTGTAACAAGGGTCAAATGTTAATATTTAACTCTCTTCATAGGAACAGTCTCATCCAGGTAAACTGTAACTGATTAAATTTCTTGCATATGCCAAAATAATCACTAGCATGCAGTGAGCTAGCAGTGAAAGAAATGTAACTTATATAATTCTGTCCCGAGAATTTGATTTGTGTTTTCTACAATACATTATAAGGTCATATTTTTGGAGAGATTTTTAGGTATTTTCATCATTGTTTCCAATGTCCTGCACACTAATGTCTCCTGTTTCTTCTGTGTTAGGACACATCCCATCTCCCTCTGGTTCCATATGTGATTGGCCTGACTGGAGGCAGCGGAAGTGGAAAGAGCTCCATCACCAGGCAGCTGGAGGCTTTAGGTGCAGTTCGCATTGACTGTGATAAGCTGGGCCATGAGGTGTATCAGCCGGGCACTGCAGCCTATCACAGAGTGCTTGAAGAATTTGGGCTGGGTGAGGAAAAACTTTCCCTCAAGGACATGTAATTAATAAACCTTTCTGGAACATGTTTAAAGATGTGACAGTCATTGCCTTTGGATGGTTCTCAGTATCAAAACACTTCAGCGAGCGCAATGCAATGAGTAAAGGTCAGAGTTAGAAAATCTCAGACATTACTCATTTAATCTCAAAGTCAATCATTTCTGGCTTTCAGCTCTTTGATTTGTCAAAAGACAGCAAAATAAATTTAATTAGATGCAAGTCCTACATTCCTCTACTTAAGTCCTGTTACTAATTTTTCTAATTATGATCAAAAATATTTCTCTTTCTACATCTTCTCGTATTTTTAAGGCAGGTACTAAAACATGTACACATTGACTGATAATTGGTGTCTAAAACCTTAACAGCCCACAAATAAATCCACCATCAAAAGCCATGTTCAACACCATACCAGCATTATGTCACATAATTTTAAATGACAGTTTTCATTTTGTTTTGTTTTCATTTTCACTCTTAGATATTCTGAATGAAGACAAAAGAATTAACAGGCGTACATTAGGAAAGAGAGTTTTTGGAGACAAGGTAATACGAAAAGCATCAATTAAGTTTGGTACAATGCAATTGAGATGTTGCAGTATACCACTGTGTATCAGCTATTTACCAAAAAATGCTGTCTTTCATGCAGGAGCGGTTAAAAGCCCTAACAGATATTGTATGGCCTGAGATAGCACTTCTGGTGAAGAAGGCAATCAGCCAAGCAGGAGAAGAAGGTACTGAATATATTTACATGAATTCATCTTGGTATTTTAGAAAAGATGTTCCTTGGTTTTTATGTGATGCACGCTTTTGGGTTTGCTTACAGCAAATCTGAGGTTTAAAAATAGTCCCTTTTTAGTGTATTGATTTTATTGACTGATACACAAATAAAAGATGTCCCTCTTTGCAGGTAAACATGTTTGCGTGGTGGATGCAGCTGTTCTCCTGGAGGCCGGCTGGACAGACATGGTCCATGAGGTTTGGGTCACCATCATCCCAGAGGAGGAGGTAATATGTCTGAAATGAGACACAGATTGTCTGGATATCACCACGTGAGCAGAGATTGGCAGATTAAGTGGAAGAGATGATGGTTCACTATGCATTTTCTGACATACCACTTGGGGGCGCCAGTGTTGGAAAGTTTCAGATTCTACGCAGAGTTTGACCAGAGGTTCCTTGTGAACCTGATCAGACTGCCTTCTCTTGTATTTCCCAATTTCTCAGGCAGTGTCAAGGATAACAGAGCGAGATGGTGTGACTGCAGACGATGCACTACGCAGGCTGCATAGCCAGTGGTCTAACACTAAACAAGTAGAACACGCCAATGTAGTTCTGAGCACACTGTGGGAACCAGAGGTCACTAAGAAACAGGTCAGTATAGGCTCCACATGTCTGTAGGGCATTAAATAATTTGAGCCTATGGGTAAAACATGTTTTTCTTTTATTTTAAAAGGTATTGAAAGCTTGGAATCTTCTGCAAAAAAGAATCCAGCAAAAGCAAGAGACACACTAGGAAGACATGTTACATCATCCTGGTTATGATCTTTGCATGTGAGTGTGTGTCAGACAAAAGTAACTTGCACACAAACAAGTGATCCCTTAGAAAGACATGAGTGGCCACTGTGCCTTTGCAGCGAGCTCAACATACTTCCCCATATCTTTGACCAAGACTCAGTGCCTAACTTTCCACAGGTTTTTAGACTCTAGTTTTATTTTAAACAAATGTAGTTGGAAGGCAAATGGATGAGGAAAAAGGAGAACTAATCTCAAACATAAAATGATTGTACTATTTGAACAGTTTTCATCAAGTTGTGCGTTTTTTTGTTTTTTTCATAAATGCTATGCCTTTAGTCCAAAATATCTGCATAATATATTGATATTACAAAATATTGTTGTAGCTGCCATGTTCGTTGAGGGTTAATAAATAAAATAAGAAAACTTAGCAATGACAGATCTTGAAACTAAAAGGAATGAACCTTAAAAAAAAAAATTATAAATATTTAAGTCAAACTTTGTCATTTGGATCAGTTATGGAAAGCACCATATAAAAAAAATTCCTGAAAGAGGCCATTGGACAAAATGGATGATCTGTATTGAAACAAAAATATTCACGGTAATGAAATCTGCTCGACCTTACGTGTCATCTCATGCCAGTATTTTTTTAGTCCTACTTTCCATAGTAAATGTCTGTCCATTTACATGTAAAATGATTTTCCAGTTTTGTGAGAAAGTTCAAATTTCTTTAATTTCATCTTGCATGTAACCTACAAGCTCAGAGGAATACTGTATGGATTAGTACAGAACAATAAAAATGTTTTCAACCTATGAGTGAACCCTTGAGTTGTTCTACAGTCTAATGTTCATGGAGGAAAACATTCATTTTCAAGTAGTTCTTAATTTTATTTCATTTACATCTGACAAATATTTAAATGTGCAAAATGTAAAATTTTGATGTGACTCAGTGTCCATGGTGCTGAGCTCAGTCACAGTGACATGACGCTGCCTTGTTAGTGTGCATGAGAAAGAAAACAAACTTAGTAAGTGCGCCAGTAAGTGGAGGGGCATGAAAGAAAGGACTCCAGGTAAGTGTATCTAAATATCATCTCCTTGATGGTTCACTAATACAATGCAACTGTGGCTTTGACACCATGAACACTGCCAGCTGTGTGACAGTTTCAATTTGTCCATCCATGTACTGAAATGTCATTTCAAAACCTGGGCTTTGATGAATCCCCTTCCAAACAAAGAAATTGCGAGACATCCCCTGGTCACATCTCCACTTTCAGTTTGGCAGAGCACATTGCTTCCCCGAGCTTATTGCTGGCTTTGCACACGAAAACGCCAGCGTCAGAAAGCTCCAAATCTGTGAGAATCAGAGAGCAAAGCCCGTCTTCTTGTCGCTCCATGGTCACTCTGCTTGATTCAGACACCGGCTTCTTGTTCTGAAGCCACTCCACCTCTGGCCGGGGGTAACCTAAGAATGAGACAATATATTACCGCAGAATAAAGAATATCAAACAGGCCACTGGACATTAAATAACATACCAACATTAAAAAGAGCCGGTCTCAATACCACAAACTATATGTCTAATGAGACGTAAAATTGGTTGGAGCTGAAGAGACAGAAGATAAGTGTGTTCCTATCTACACAAAACCTTTTAAATTATGAGCAATTTGATTCATTTTAAGTCTAAAAATATTCATCGTAGCAGCTTTGAGCTGAACCAGCTTAGACCTCATTTTCCTGCCATCAAAGAATTATTCCAAACGTCAATATTTCTTCTTTTTTCCTGCCCTTGTGGGATGTGGCAGAGCATTATTTAATGAAGCGCATCACAGCTCTGTGACTACCATTGACCAGGCATCTCAGCTCAGCAGTGGCTCCCTTGGGGAGAGTGGTGTCCTTCAGGGCTTGCTGGAAGTAAGGCTCACTCTGAAGCTGCTCATCCAGGGACTGAATGGCCTCCTCTGCCTCTTGGCTCCAGCTTGGCTCTGGATGAGAGGAAAGATGATGATGAGTAAAAACAGAATCAAGGCTTTTCTGATCACAAAAGGCTAAACTTGAAGTGACAATCCAAAACTTTGAGTCATCTGCCGTATGTATGTAGCTGCAGGACATAGGAGCGCAACGTGCGAGTGTGCGCGCATGTGCATCTATTTATCTGTCTTACCCTCTGAGGAGCTGCCAGGAGAGTCTGGCCTGCTGGAGAGGTTAGCCATCCGCTGCAGGGCCAAAACAGCCTTGCCAGTTTTCTACAAGTTTAAAGGACAAATAGCATTGGATGACAAACTACATTTATTTCCAAGCTTCGGGCCTATATAGCTCTGAATTCAAAAGGTCATCATGGGAAAGCTGCGATAAGAAAAATTGTACATCTGTCCAGCGATGAGCTAAAAATCGCTGTAGTCATGTTTTGACCGCGTTACCTTCCACTTGCGTTTGGCCAAAAAGCGTTTCATCTTCTCTTTCTTTAAGGACTTGGTGGGTCTGCGGTTCAGAGGGGTAAAAGAGGCCATCCAGGGGTGAGCGAGGGCCTCGGTACATGACAGCCTGCATCTACAGTGCAAGTGGACAGAGTCAGAAGCAAAGGCTATAAATGCTGCCAGCAGTCTCAGTCTGAACGTCGATTATCTTCAACATAAGACACCGACTCAATAATCATATTCAGGACCAAAGTGCCTTCATCCTGCCTTCCTCTTGTCCCTCTCTAAGCCTACCACAAAGACAGGTAACCCCTGCCGGGGTTTCCAAATTAAAGAAAGCAGTCTAACCTCCGGTCCTTCTTCAGCAGGGAGGTGATAAAGTCCTTAGCTTGAAACGAGATGTCCTCAAAACTTTCTTCGTCAAACTCATAGCGAGCAGCAGTCACAAGAGCCAAAGTCTCAGGATCACTATTCCCCTGGAAAGGAGACTCTCCACTGAGCCTGAGACATAAAACAATAAAAAGGATAAAAAGAGCCATCTGTGCTCATTGCTTCTATCTGGATCAAGTCTTTATGTCACTCTGTGACTGAAGGTGAAATGGCACACAAATGTTGCTTTGTTTGGGAGGGAATCTGTGGCGATACCAAGATGTCACCAGGAGATAGCAGCAAATCTGCATTAGTAGAGTTAGCTGAGAACTGAAGAGATATTTTAAATATTTTCCTCATTGAAATTGGATCAATCTAGGAAATGGAGTTAGCAATATTACTCCCCTTGCTTTAATATGGTGACGATGGCAAAGTCAAATGAAAGTAGTTAAAGCACAAAGCGATAATTATGGCTACGTTTTCTTTTCCACATTTTACAAAGACATGGCATTTTTTTAAGCCCCCCCCCCTTTCTTTTTTATAGCTGTGGCTCAGGTAACTTACAAGATGAAGCAGATGACTCCAATGCTCCACATGTCGGTCTCCAGGCTCACAGGCTCGTAGTTAATCACCTCCGGGGCCACAAACTCAGGCGTGCCATGCATCACCATGAGAGGTTTACCATCCTCTGAAGAACAGGACAGGAAACTGCTCAGATATTGAAAATGTGATCCTAAATGTATTTCATATGCCTATTTGTATTGTTTACAGCTGGCCGTAAATAGGCCACCCAGTCTGGAGAGTCACCACATTGTCTGCCCGAGTAGGCTTTTCAAGCTTTGCTGCATTTATTGAATTGAGGTAACAGTGATATATCTGCCTGTTTATCAGGCTGTTGTCATGCGAAGGGCACTGCTAGACATCGAAGAATTTAAAGAGCACGCCTCAATGTTATCTCCGGTTATTTTTGACATGCTGTGTTGTCAGAATAAAGTCATGTTTGATTCATGTTGAATAAAAGTATATTTTCATCCACTGAAAATGATGTAGTGTCTTGTGCAGCCAAGAATTTAAGCAGTTAAATAAACCAGGAAGCAGGAAGCATTTCATTCTTCAAATTGGGTGGAAAAGGCAGCAGATTTTGCTGTAAGAGAATAACCCAACTATAGCAGCACTTCTTTCTAGTTAAACAGGCCTTTTAAGGATATTTGGCTTTTCCGTCAGTGTATCCTTCACTAGGACACATGGTGATTTATTCTCTGTGCCTCATAAGCAGTTGCAGATGTTTTCCAGAGAACTGCCCTCTCATATGATAATTTGCTTCAGGTTTACCAAGTAAGGATGTGAAATCCTAGCAATCCTACGACTGTCTCAGCAAATCCAAACTCACCTAATTTACTAGCCAAGCCAAAGTCAATGATTTTGATGTTTGTGCCAGTGGTGTCCACACAGACAATGTTCTCTGGCTTGAGATCAAGGTGGACGATGTTCTGCTTGTGAACGTACTGCATGCCCTCCAGGATCTGCTGCATGTAGCGGGCACTGGTGGGCTCTGTGTGCTCAAAGTTGTCATCCACGATGCGTTCAAAGAGCTCTCCACCTGCAATACTGGGGAGATGGATAAAACCGAATGACCACACGTAAAAAATAAACTAAACTAATGTATTTGGGGTATTCTTGGTTACATCAGAACGAAGATTTTTAACTAAGATTTATTTATGTTTACTTGATTCTGTCACTAATTGTTCATATAATCCATTTTAGGATTACACAGCAGCCACTTATGCCTCCACATAGCATGAGAAATGACTCCTTCCCTTGACTCCCCTTTTTCCACTCTTTAGTAGAAACACAGATTAGTGCTACTTACTACTCCATGACCATGACCATCTCAGATCGCGTATCGTAGGCAGCGAGACACTGGACCAGTTTCGGATGGTGGAGACAGTTCATCAGTTCAATTTCCTTGTGTGCCGCCAGTTTATCCTTGGATGTCCGGGCTCGGTAGAACTTCCCCGCACACACCTGCCCCGTCTCTTTATGGGACAAGCGGAACACCTGGCCAAACTTCCCACTGGATTTTTTAATAAAACAAATAAAATTCACCTCATTAATTACACTTATAGGATCTGAAGTAGGCTGTCTGTGATTTTGGTTTAAACATATTTTAAGTTTATTTGAGATACAAAGACTCTATACTTACACGCCCAGCTTTTCGTGGACATTGAAATGATCCTTGACTTTGTTTTTTGTGTTGATGGAAACGGTAACATATGACTCAGGCTCCTCCTTCTTTTCCTCTTGAGAAACAACATAAAAGCTCATCATAGCCTTAAAACTAAATATTCACTTTATTTTTTTGCCAATTCTCAGTTCAAACTTATTACAAATCCAACATTTCACTCACTGGCCGTCGCCATCTTGGCAAGTTCAGACTCCTGGCTCGGCTCACTGACTCCTGCTGAGTTGTAAGCTCTGACACGGAAGAGGTATTGACCCAGAGGTTCCAGGCCTGAGCGGACGTGGTAGGATGTGTTCTTACAACGGCTCGATACTTCTTTCCAGCTCCCGGGCTTACTCGCTCCCTCTTGTCTGACCTCCACAATGTAACCCAACACGGCTGAGCCGCCGTCGTAGCTGGGACCGGTCCAGGAGAGGACCAGGGACTGAGTGGACAGCTTTGAGATGACAGGTGGGGAGGCTGGTGGGTCAGGTCGGTCTGAGGGGAGGAGCGAAATGCTTAACTGACATGGAATAAATTTCAGCATTTACTCATTTTCTTTATTATTATTTATTGCTAATTGTCAAAGCTAGTAATGTATATGTATAGTGATCTATTAATATCAATGAAGCAAGAAATATCAATAAACATTTCCAGTAATTAGGAATGCAGGATGCATTTAGGGAACTACAAACAATGGCGCTCTGTCAATTCAAAACATATTGAGAAGACTGAAGTAGAAATACAGAACTATCAAATACATTTGAGACTTACCAATGACACCAAGGTAAACTGTGTGCTGGGCAGAGCCTTTCTGGTTTCGTACGATGACGGTGTATGAGCCCGTGTCCTCTGCACAGGCCTGAGAGATCTCCACGCTGCTCTGGGTCTTACTGCTTCTGACAGAAACCCTTGGGCCCGCTTTCACCACCTGAATAGAAAGAGGAACAGCAAACAGATGCTTCCCTAGCTTCAATATAAACTCACTGATCAATACTAAAAAAAACCACTGGAGCTGCAGTGTTCTTACTTTGTCTCTGTTGTAAATCCAGCAGCAGGCTACAGGGGTACAGCTGCTCCTGAACTCACAGTGCAGCCGGGCCTGCTTTCCTACCCGAACCTCCACCTGCTCAGGTGGAGCCAGAAACTCCACAGGAGGTCCTGGGGGGGAAAAAATAAGTTTGCCTTGACAAAAATTCTTGAAATCAATAAAACAGGACAAAAAGCAGCCAACTTTGACTTAATTCAGCAACTAACTTGGTGTTTTTCTCCTCTACTCACCCTTACTGGTGGAGACTTTTGCTTGAAGGTTGACTGCTCCGATATCTATGACAATGAAGAAGAAGGTGGACTTACAGGTGTGTGCTACGATAGGGGGATTATAGAAGTGTCTGACCAATCACATTTGAGCAGTCAGGTTTGGTTGCACCAGGACACACTACAATCAACAGGCTTCCAATGTGCTGCACTTTTAATGGGCAGTTTGGTCACGAACCAAAAAGATTTGTGTGGGTGGACTGAAACAGGAAGGGTAATATTTCAAAAAGAAAACAGATCACACACAGTTACTGTTACTATACATGTTTGTAGCTGCTACCCTGCCCTGTATCCGCAGCACATTTACGATTAATTTGAAATATTTCCATAGAAGTATTCAAAGTAAGAACAAAAGCAGAGAGAAAGGAATATTTGTGGTTGTGGGAGAAAAGAAAGATTTTTTTTATAAAGCTCAACAACTGTTATTAATCTACCTTTGTCTCTTTCTTCTCTGAGTTGCCTTTGTGTTCTGGGGACTTTCTTTGTTGCTGTTTCAAAACAGAGAAACAGGGTTACTGCACACATGTGAAATCAATGTGCTTCATTTCAGGTGATGTGAAGTTTAGAAGGAATTTCTAACAAGACTGCTGCTTTACCTGCGACATGTAATGGAGCACAGCTTGACTCTTTGCCGTGAGTGTTTTCAGCTGTGCAGGTGTGTATACCAGCATTTTCCCGTGAACACTCAACGAGATCCAGGACTGCAGCGCTGTTTTTGCAGGAAGTATTTTTTGAATGCACCAACTTGCCTACATGACAAGACAACAAGAGACAAAGCACAAATTTTCCCCTCAGTTGATCAACTTTGAAATCTTTTAAGATGATGATGAGTTTTTCATTTTTGGGGTGTGACACTCAGTCATTCAGTCAGGCCGGCTTGCTGTGATTACACCTCGAAAAGTAGCATCACTTCCTTCACAGCCTGTACAGTTCTGTAGCGGTTGTTAGGGTCTTTCTGCCATCTTATTAAAGATTAATCTACAAAGATCATGGATTTTGTTTTCAGATATACAGCAATGAATTACAAACTGTGTACACTGACTGGCCTGTCAGCATGGGCCATCTTATCCAAAACAAATATCTGGTGCTCATGTTTCACTTTTTATGACAGACCTGAGCTGATCTAACCAGAGACAAAATGTATATGAACAGGTGTTATTTGCAAATGCTGCCTCGAGGCAGATTAGTATTATGTTTCCATTTAGAAATTGCCTGTGGGAAGATGGCTGTAAGTACAAGGAGGGAAGTATGTGTTTACAGTATCTGCCCAACATGTGTATATCAGTGGTCATCAGTGAAAAGTGGAATGTCATTATTGTGTGTTTTTACATTTGGGAAAACGATGGAGAGGCCAGTCACCTGTCACTCTGAAACACTAAGATTACAATTCCAAGGAAACTCTGACTGTTGCATTATCACAATAACTACAAAAACAGCACATTTCATTAAATTTAATTTATAAAGCTGTACCGCTGGTTATTATTTTGATGAATAGTGAATTAAGCCCTGGGGAGCTACCATCATCATTCATATGCAATCCAACCGATTCCAGTATTGCTGGTTTAGCTTTGCAATGGCCTTTTGTGCAGGGTTCAACAAACACACAAGCTCAAACAACTCTCAAGTCAAAACTGCGGGGGGTGTAGTCGGTCAGGGTTCTGGACAGACCGTGACTGTAGCGAATGTTGTGCATTTGTTTCAGTTAACTTGCAAATATAAACAATGGCCCCAGTTCATTAACATCAAGAATTAGAATTGTGACATTCAGAAAATAAGTAAAGTTAGTAAATCTACTTTTCCAAGTGCTTACCTTTTGCAGGCAGAACTCCCTGTGTGCTGTGTCCTGATGGTATCATGTTGGCAGTACCCAGTCCATTCTGTTTTTCTTGCGTCCCCACACAGAGAGGTCTGGCTTGTGGCTTGAGAGCCAAACGGAAAGTTGACACAAAGGTCTTTGGCTTCTTACCATCTTTGTCCATCCTTGAGTAGAAATGATGAGCAGACCAAAGCTGTTATTCACTCAGGCCTCTTCTCTCTTGGTTGCAGTTGCGAGTATTTAAATGTTGGTTTTCCTCCATGTATACAGTCAGTGTGAAGCTGTGGTTTGCTTGACACAGAAGGTAACTGTGGTGTGAAGCTGGTGTGTTGCAGACTCTGCCCGTCTCTCTTTAGCCATCTTTTGAGATGTGTACAGGAGGAGCCTCTGAAATCACTTCCCACCCTCAGCCCGACAGTACACAGGAAACAGCCATATCAACAGGAGGCTAATTTAAAAAGTGTATGTCCTGCCCCCACTGCCCCCCAGGACTGAGCAGAGAGACACACATGGGCCAGAAGACAAAAGAGATACTGAGCGATACATGGAAATGTGTGGGAGACACACACACGTACACACATACACAAAAACAGTCTTGCTGAAGAGAAACTGAGAGCAATAGTGTGGGTTGTGGCCAAAACACAGTAGGAAAGTATGAAACCACATATTACCTGACGCGACTCTTCATAAAGAAAATTTATCTCTTCTTCTCCTCTCTGCAGATGTCAGCTTCTTGTTGCATTTTATTGTATTCCCCGTAAACACTCAGCAGACTGCCAGAGTCACCACAGGAATCAAGGAGAGCCAGTAGGGCAGCTTTTCTGAGCGCGCAGACTCTGCTGGGTGACAGACTACATGTAGAGAGGTCAGTGAAACGGCTGTTGAAAACTGTGGACTTCCAGGGCAGAGTTATCTTTGAATGAAAGGGGAGCGCTAAGACCATGTGACAACAAACAAGGCGCTCCAGTGGCAGACAAAACACCGGTGTGCCTATTGATATGGAAATGGTTATATAGCTGCTGGTTGGGTGTGTCTGCGTGCTTTCATTTACCTTTTCTTTGTCTAATTGTGAGCTACAGATTACCTGGAAGCGGTTTCACTGATCAGATCTTCAGTGACTTGAATTGAATTTTACTCACAAGATGTTATTTCACATTTTTGCCATTTTTTATTTTCTTTTTTTTTTTTTTTTTAGTAAATTCTCATTAACAGATCAATAAAAAAAATCCACCAATCACATATTATATTTCATTTCCTTAGTAGCCTTTTCAAAATAATATTTTCTTGAGCTCTGAGCATATATTATTGAAATATTAACGTTATTTAAGATTAACGTTAAATAACTGATATATTTATCACTGATTAGTTGTAAAGTCAAACACCAAATGCTTTCTCTGTTTTGGTTTTAAACGGACACGTTTCACACGGTGGTCAGTGGAAGGAAACAATTCCAGGACTTGGTATGTATAAATGAAACCATGTGGTGGGAGGTACACAATTTACTTTTGACTTCAAACATGTCCTGAGGGTCTAAAAGCATGTTGATTGATGGGCCTGACATTGACGAAAGATTAACTGTTTACTCATAGACTCAGGCTTCCCACTTCCAAGATCCCAGATATGAAGAAATACCACCAGTGACACACACACACAAACATAACTCAGCTATTTATTTGTTAACAGTTTACTCAGTTGTGTTGCAATGGATGATAAAGCGACTGATTGGAAGCATGAGAAGAAGGAGACAAAGAGTCAAAGTCAATAAGTTAACATTATTCACTGAACTGTGTTGAGTTGTAAGACATTTAAATTTTTAAATTTGACCCAATATATGTTCTTTGGATTTCATTGTTTGTGCGTTTGAATTGGTTATCAGTTTTGAAAATGTGTAAAGCTACTAAATGAAAGGATGGATGGATGGAAGGCCTTAAAATCACACATCGGTGCTGTTGTGGGCTTTGGTGCATTCCTTTGAAACAGCCATATAAGGTAAAAAAAAAAACCAACAACAACAAACAAACAAACAAGAATAAGCTTAAGGGCACTGAGTGGCACATTTGTTTGCCCTGTATTGATATTTTCAACACTATAAAATGCCATTATTGTATAAAAAAAAACTTTCATTTTTACAGTCTAATAGCACAGCTTCACTTTCGGCGTCCCCAAAAAAATTAGACTTATCAGATCGAAAGTATTCAAGGTCGTTTCTTTTCCATCTGTATTTTAAATGGAATTCAAAACAGGAAAAGCATGGTGGGGGGAAGCACACTGTTTTCTGTCTGTGACATAACAGTCTAACTATGGTAATCATTTAACTTCCGGTTCCCATGAAGTCCTTCAAAGACATTCTTCGTGTCTAGTGTTTAGCTTCCTATTCCCAGAAACAATTTCAAACTCCACATATGGAGAATTCATATCTTCGTCATTCACACGTCTTAGAGAAGGGACTGAAGTGACTGTGTAGTTTAAAAAGTGTTGAATGGGGCCCTCCTGTGGTTGTGTACCTAACAGCGCAGACATGATAAAAATCTGTTTACTGGTATACGTGCCCGTATCGGAGATGGTCAAATATGGTCAACACCACTTCAGTCTGCGAGTTTGGAAATAATATAAATGAAAATATACATATCGTAGATTTCATTGTTGAGACTCAGCTGCAGTACTTTTGCATATTATTTTTTATCAAGTCAAATAAGATGAGGCAGATAGGCACAGGCATCCTCTCAGCCGCTCACCCTGAAGCCACTGTGATGGTCTTTTATCAGCCAGAGGAGCTGGAGAAGGTTGCTGATCACAGCCATATGTTGGTGGACAAGTCCTGGAAAAAGAGCTTGGCCTTCAAAAGGTTGGGGGAAGCCCTTGAGCAAGTTCAGATGCAAGTAGTCAGATGGCTATACACAGCACATCAGGTGACAAATGAAAGTGCAATATTTATGTGTATTTAGTCAACTTGCTGTGTCTGTGTAACCATAAAGGGTTAACGAAGACAGTCATTCAATGAGTTGAATTTAAAATGTCTTAATGAAAGCAATGAAAGCATATCTGTACAAGTATAGTTAATCTAAAAAGGAGGCAGACACACTCAAATGAATTATTTATTGAAAGTATTTATTTCAGTCGTTTCCGTTTTTCAAAATAATAGTGAAGTGGGAAAAGGTGGAGAATAACAAACCTTTCAGGAACCCGTTCAGATTTCGAATTGTGTAACCCAAACACTAGTTCCTCTAACACAATTTTGTGACAACAAATGTATATTTAATTTTTCTGTGTGTGTCTGTACTCATATTTATGTATTCATGTATCTATATGTTTTGTTCGAGGTCGCCAAACATTTACCCGTAATGCCAAACTTTACCTTCAGCATTCAAACTGCTGCAAGTGGATTTAACATGAATGCCAGAAACACACATTCATTTTCAGCTTTGACATTACATTCCCAAACTAGGAGGTTACTACTCGGTATCTGGAGTATGATATTTTATCATGTGTTGCACTCCAGTGATGCCACTATTCAAATCATCTAAAAGGGAGGTCATGTTTTTGTGAGATAAACTCTCATCGGTCTACCTGCTCATTTTCATAAGTTCGTGTAACACTGGATGAGCTTTGGGTGCTCACCTTTGTTACACTGACTTTGGACAGGTAACAATCGTCTCTTTGGTCAAAGCTTTTCATTGAATTGATTGTAAACATCTTTGAGAGGAATTGGACTGCATCAAAGCCTAACCATGGGCATTTGTGGCATTAAATGCTGTTTCATTTTCTTCAATGTACTTTTCTTGGTAAGTAATGTGAGCGATTTAATTTATGAATGAAATGTCGTAAATGGTGATAGGTGATATTATTAGGCAAAATCAATTTCACTGTCATGGCAATGTGTGGTGGTCTGATTACTGCTTTTGAAGAAGTACCGTGAGCCTGCTCCCACTCTAATCCTTCACGCTCACATTGGAAAATTCCCATTTGGAAAGTGACGTGAATAAAAAATACAACTCATCAGGAGATTCCATTTTTAATTTGGAGAAAAGATTTTAAAAGCTTTTTAGAATAATGAGTCCTGTGTCTGGTTCAGTGAACAATATGTGCCAGTTCAGTGGAACGAAGGAATTTATCTCTTGTGCACATATCAAAGTCAAAAGTAAAAAGTATCTGAGGTGACTCACCAGTGGCGCTGTCTTCATTGGCTTTAATGTTGTGATAAATTTGTCTTTCAGGCATCTGGGATCGCCCTCATCACTATCGGTGCACTACAATACACCACTTACATACAAATAGGTGCTTTTGCAGGCAGTGGCCTGTCTAAAATTGCCATCGTGCTCATTGCAGTGGGCGTCACTATCGCCCTTGTCTCCCTCATGGGCCACGTTGGGGCATTCGTTGATAATTCCTCCATGGTGGCTTGTGTAAGTACCGTAATGGGTTTGAGATTGTCTCCTCACAGATTTTAAGAACATGTCTTTGGGACATTATTAGGTCAGACGTTAACATAACAGAAGATTACAGAAAGTTTCATTTAAGAAGGCGATACTGAACTTTGGCTGTGCTCACTCTGTTTTTCTATGAATTAGTTCGTCTGCATCCTGATAGTGATCATCCTTCTGGAGATCCTCACTGGTGCTGCCTTTTACATATTCCGCAGCAGGGTGAGACATTGAGAGGAGACTATGACTAACCTGTGTGTTTCTTAAAGAATAAAAAGCCCTAAAGTGAAGTCTGTACTGCTGATCACTGTAACATTTTAACGATAATTTCTCTGTAGACTGCCCTCCTGGAGGTGAATAGTGGTATTAATGGCAAAGCACGCAGTGTGATCCGTGACTACAGCCCAGGAAAGAGATACATCATTGACAGAGTTCAGGAAAAGGTGATACACAGAGCTTCGCGTTTGTCCATAAAGGTGCTCGATAGACTTGAGAGAAAGTGCAACACAGAAAAATGCAGTGGCCCCCAATATGCTCCTGTTTCAGACCTGAATAGAATTTGCACCATGTAACTGCAATATGAACTTGAATATTAAAGTCATAAAATAAATATTTAATAGTTTAATCCCTCTTCCTATTGCTGTAAGGTTGCAGAAATGTTACAGTATATTGCCACAAGGTGAACCTGAAGCCCTCAGGCCTCTGTGAGGTGTGGGGCCTCTGAAAGCGGGCCACTTTCCCTGGGTGGTTATTCTAACATAACAGAGAGAGTAGTAAAAAGACAATGCTGCAATCTTATGCAATGCAATGCTTAATGCCAACCAGCAGGAAAATTCAAAATTTGATTTAAAACGTATTTATCTCCAATAAATAAATAAATAAATAAAGACTTTGGGGAACCATGCCCTCACCCAGAGTGAGCTGGGATTGGCTCCATTGGCAGTAGAAAATGGATGGATGGACTTTGGTGCACCCCTGTTGCCTCCCTGAGAAATTTGCCATTTAAAATCACATATAGACTTCACAAATGTGTCAGAGATTTTGTACAATCCTCATATGTTGTGCGTTACAGTTCAAGTGCTGTGGTGCAGACAGCTTCACCGATTGGTCAGGGAGTGTGGGCTGGGAAAAACCTGATGCCGTGCCAGACTCCTGCTGCGTGGTAAAGACTGATGGTTGTGGCCAGGACATAAGCCACGCACACAAAAAGGTCTGTGGGGAACTCATTTCAACTCATTATCTCATGATGAAATGGAACAGTAGCTTATATGTGTGATCCTCCCCAGGGTTGTACTTGGGCTATCAAACTTTTCCTGTTGAAAAACCTGGTGTGGGTTGGGGCTGTCTGTATTGCTCTAGGAGTCACAGAGGTACGCTCTTTGTTGCAAATATCTAATTCAGTGATGCCATAAATGCTTATTTAGAAAAACAAGGGCCACACATAGTTCTTCAAATTGTTTACTAATCAGTTTAAACTGGTGATTCATATGTTGACTCCAACAATGTGGGAAGGAATTCATATAAACAACAGTTATACAGATATTGGAGAAGGAAGTAAGGGGAAGTTGACATGAATGATAATAAAGCTTGTCTCATCAGGTTTGCCTCAGGAAGTGAAATCCAGAATTAATTACACTTTACAGAGAGAGAAAAGATCCCGTCTGACCCGTCTGTTGGGTCATTTGCTGCCAGTAACTTCCAACCTTTTTCCTGATACAGTTTTTCGGAGCGATGCTTGGGGTGTGCTTGTGTCTGGATATCAAACGGAAGAGCTATGAAAACATCGACTGAGCCGCCATCATACCAAAGCACATCTGTCTTCCAAAATAAGTCATAGTTTTGTTTTGTTTCTTAATTGGATGTTTGTGGGTTTGTTTGTTTTTGTTTTTGTTTTTCTTCCTCAGATTTAAATATTTTATTTGGCTTTACTTTTGAGAAATTGAATTTGGCTAGTTTATTATTGTCCACTGCAATAAAATCACAAGATACAATAGTAAAATGAACGATTACAGTGATGATGTTGAATAAATCCATGAAGCATGGTGTAGTTGTATGGTTTCACTGGTCATCCTCAGACCTAAGAATTTATGAAAATAAACATCTAACCCAAACCTCTTTGCAGCTTTTGGCGTCTTCCTTTGAAAGCTCCACAAATTTGCTTGACTGAAGACAAATAATTTCTCAGCTCAAGGGTTTGTTAAGATTATTGAAATGTGTGGTGCTCTTACATTCTGGATGTGATCTGCAGCAGCAACATGAAGTAAAATGCCACTTAGTACTCACCAACCGTTGCCTGTCTAACAAGTGTGGAGTTGAATTTTAAAGAGGCTACTCTTCTCTGCTACTGCATGTTGGCCATTTCTAGGTGAAACTTTCAGTCATACATTATTTTTAACCTCTTGCAAATTAACCTTGAGGAGTTAAAATGATCCAATGTGATACATTTTGGGAAAAAATGTCTAATAATTGAGATTTTTAAAATTTTCTTTGTATTTAAATTATTTTTAAACAACACTCTTCTGTTGTTACACACTGGATAAGGTTCTAGACATCAAAGACCATTAAACACGTTGACAAATTCGGAGGTAATCCTGTCGTTTGAACTACATTTCCCGGCAGCCCTTTGCAGGAAGTTTGTCCGGCCTCTAATTAGGTCCGACTGTAGAAACTGCAACATGAGAAGACGCGTGTGAGCGGAGGAGCTTCGAAAAGTGGCTGAAAAGCTGAGATTTTGGGATAACACTGAAATACACATAACAGGTAAAAACTCGGTTTTGTTTTAGATAATGTTTAAAACTGAAAGTCAAACCTTTCGTCGTAGATAAGTTAAGAGTTTATCGTTAGCGCCTAGCTAGTTAGCAAACAGGAAGCTGTGAGCTGGACCCAAATATCTGTGTTCAGGACAGCTGTCCAGTCAAAGTCAGAGATATTTTACCTTAAAAGTTGTTAAAAGGCTACAATGTGGAACTAGACAAGTGACTGTTTAATATCACAGATGAACTAGTCACATGTAGAGATATCTAAGTCATCCTTTGTAAGCAGTCTCTTATTTATCAGGCAGCATGTCAGAGGCTTTAGTCCAGCGGATAAAGGATCTGGAGGCAGAGCTGGAGAAGCTCAGGTCCCAGCTGAGGGAAAGCAGTGGAGCTGGAGAAACCAAGGCGCTGGCATCCAGTCCATCTGTTACTGAAAGCACAGGTTGTAAACCTGGAGGTAACAGCAGCAGAAAGGGAAAGAAAGCCAACAAGGAGCGTCCTTTTGACTTCTCTGCCCACCCTCGGCGCCATGTGGCTCTACGGCTTGCCTACCTGGGGTGGGCCTACCAGGGCTTTGCGGTTCAGGAGAACACAGACAACACCGTGGAGGCCAGACTCTTTGAGGCTTTGCTCAAGACCCGACTGATCCAGGACCGACAGAGCTCCAACTATCACCGGTGTGGCCGCACCGATAAAGGAGTCAGTGCTTTTTCTCAAGTGAGTTCACTGGGATGAAAATTGCATTTTTACGGTCCACAAATAAGCAATGCGACATGTTATGAGCGATTCAGCTACACGTGTAGGTAATGTGTTCCATGATTTTGTTTTTCCACAGGTCATTACTATTGATTTGCGCTCCACACAGTTTTGTGGAGGTGTGGGCATCACCATTCCTGAAAATGTTGACATAAGTAGCAAGAATAAAACTGCTGCTGCGGAGGTTCCCTATGTGAAGATGCTGAACAGAGTCCTACCCCAGGACATTAGGATCTTGGACTGGGCACCCGTAGCAGAGGGTTTCAGTGCACGCTTTGATTGTCAGTCCCGTACATACCGATACTACTTCCCCCGAGGATCTTTGGACGTAGCATTGATGGCAGATGCTGCAAAAAGGTGGGTAAAGACGCAATGTCGCAGTCACTGATGTCACCTTGGAAGCCACACGACTGATTTGAAACCTCTTGGCATTCAACAGATACGAGGGCACTCATGACTTTCGCAACCTGTGCAAAATGGATGTGGGAAATGGAGTGCTGCAGTTTGAGAGGACCATCTTGTCAGCATCAGTCAAGCCTCTGCAGAGTCAGCACTCCTCCAGCACTGATCCCTATGACGTCTTCGTATTCGAGATCAAAGGATTAGCCTTCCTATACCATCAGGTATTGAGAAACATGTTTTTATAATTGATCATGTATACATCGGGCTTTTTGTAATATAACAGATTTTATTGTGAAGCATAAGTAACAGCGATACTGTTCAGACGTTTGCAATTCAGATACAGTGTCTTGTGGAGCTAATTTCTTTCAACTTTTGAGAGATTTGATTAGTGACCTTTCCAGTCTGTTGTCTTACGCCACAGGTACGATGCATGATGGCAGTGCTTCTTCTGATAGGGCAGAAACTTGAAACACCAGATATAATTAATCAGCTCCTGGATGTTCGGAGTAACCCTAGGAAGCCCCAATACAGGTATATTGACTCCTGTTGGCGAAGCCCCCCAATGTTCAAAGCAGTAGTATGAGTTCTGTTCATATTTAAAGAAAAAAATTGTTGTGAGAATTAAATCATGAATACCAATAATTTTAATAATAAATTATCCTAAACATTTAGTTTCTTTTTGTTAGCATGGCAGTAGACTACCCTCTGGTGCTGTATGACTGCCACTTTGAAGGTTTGAGCTGGAAACAGGACACTGAGGAGGTGAATTATGTTGTGTCTGCACTGCAACAGCACTGGACCCAGAGTGCAGTCAAGACTTGTGTCCTCCATGGGATGATTAAGGGTTTAGAGGCCACAGGTGAGATTTATTATGTAGGTGTCTGACTTCACTGACTTGTTTTGTCACACCCAAATTTGTATTTTGATAAACGCTTTTAGTGATTTCACAGCTAAAAACAGTTGCTAGTTCCAGCTTCTCCATTGGGAGGATTTGTTGTTTTGCCACATACGATAGTAAACTTTACATGTTTACATGTCTGACATGTAAACATGTTTGTTTGTTTTGTGACATTTTATACACAAAATAAATAATTTAATCATGGAAAAACTAACGCTCTATATCCACAGGTGGCGTTTCCTCCAACCATTGCTGGCTAGTAGAAGGCAGCAGGCAGAGAAACTACCGGCCACTGCTTGAGCGTCCGTGCTGTGAGAGTCTGGAGTCGAGGATAGACCACTTTGTGAAAAGAGGCAGACTGGAGTGGGAGGAAGGGGAGAACGGGGGCGAAATGGTGCACAGAGGAAAAAGGTCCAAGCATTTGCACACTTCGCCCAGTCTCCCACTCTCCTCAGGGATGCCATCATCAAAGCAAAGTACAGATCAGAAAACGAAGGATTAATATTATCCCGCTGGAGGAAGGACTTAACAAAGCTTACTTTAGCAGTTAGGACCCAAAACAATGCATTTACTTGGAAAATTGAATATTCAATTTTTTTTTCTTGCAAAAAAAATGTCTTTTAGTTTAAAATAAATATTTTTTTGGGACACAGTTGCTGTTGATGAGTTATTCTACTTTAAGTTTACCAGGACCTAAGATTAGCTGGCCGGAACTAACGTGACTGTAACGGCTTCTGGGATGGATTTTCAGGTGGCGCCTGTCAAACTAAGAAGCTAAGTCACAAGCTATCAGCTTAGCACGAATTGTAGACACAAACAGCAGTTTACAGAGACACGACTGGGTGTGATATTTGCCTTTGACTGCACGTTTTGCGGAACCAGAGTGGGAAATGACCGCAGTTTTGTGTGTTTGTGGGTTGGTGGTCGCTTTGACCTGAGCAGCTAACGTTAGCTTCTTAGCCATCCTGCTTGTTCAGTGCAGCTGTGCGGCTCCTCACGGATCGTCCCGGGACACTCACAGATTTAAGGACACTCTCACGTTGATACGGTAAAGAGAAGGAGACGAAACGCGAATGTAGATTAACAAAAGTAACAAAACAACTGTTAGCTTGCAAGCTTTTCGATGTGTACCGGCTGATCAGCGCCGTCTGGGTTTATCTCCAAATACTCACTTTGAGCTGAGTGTCCTTCCGGTATCAGTCTGAATGTAACCGAGCTGTTTATTGTGGAAAATAAATGAGCTTTAGTGAAATACACTACTTACCTGTGTTTTTAGGTACACAAACTTTACTTGGACACTTTCTCCATTTTTGCTGCATTATACTGCTGTAATTATATATTTTTTTACTCGATCTGGTCAGTGGCATGTTTTGACATTTAATAGGAAATATTACCAACAATGAAGAACTCGCTCCACATCAAATAAGAGCTAAAAGAAAATTATATATTTTTTGAAATGGGCCGTCGAAGAATTACTCACATGAAGTGATTAACGCATATTTTCTCTGTTTAAATTGTACCAAATGTGGTCTTTACCTTACCATTACTTCATTTATTTTAGTCAAGTAAAAGATCAGGGCGCTGGAAATGTCTCATATATTTATGTATCTATTGTTAGAATAATATTAATAGATCTCCTCACCCTCACACTCTGTTTATTTTCATGTGTTTGTTTTACAAATGAATTAAATGTGCCATCAATTTTGAACAAAAAATACATTGCAGTTATTTACAAATATCCCTAAGTTAACCAAGATTTGTATTTGTAATTTCACTCACGTAAATAGGTATACTTTGATTAGTTTTTCTTTACCTTTGCTTTCAGATGTTCTTGGTGGGGCTGACAGGAGGTATTTCCTCAGGGAAAAGCACAGTTTCATCAATGCTGCGGGAGCTTGGGTGCCCGATCATTGATGCAGATGTTGTGGCCAGGAAAGGTCGGTGAACATCTTCACCAATAACAATTATTGAGATTCACACAGTCGGATAGACACTCAGTTTAAATACCAATCAAAAGCTGAACCCTCCTCCAGGAGGCAACTCTTAGATAAAATACCTTATGGATGATGTTAGTCATCCAAATGTGCAAAGGGTGGTTGTGCAATGATAACATTTATCATTATTGTTACTGTAGTTAAATGTTGAAATGCACATAATGAGGCTATGCCTCAAGGAGGTTCATTAAGACAAAGCCTTGGTCAGAGTATGTGAGTCATGAAAGCTGTCTATGCCGACTGCAGGGATGATGTTTTACTTCTGTAGTGAAGAGTAAAGGTCACAGAACAAGGTGAAAAAAGCCCAGCCACATATGAGGCATTAGGCTTATTTTAAAAGACATGTATCTCAATTTAACACATTATTTGTTCAGCTAAAGTCAGGATGTAACAATACCAATATCACTGCCTTTTTCTGAAAACAGTTGTGGAGCCACACACTCCTGCCTACTTGCGCATCGTCTGCCACTTCGGGCGAGATATCCTTCTTGAGAACGGGGAGATCGATAGGCAGAAGTTGGGTCAGCTCATCTTTGCCAGTGAAGAAAAGAGGAAGCTTTTGAACTCCATCACCCATCCAGAGATTCATAAAGCAATGCTGAAAGAGATCCTATACTACTTTCTCAGAGGTGAAGGAGGAACTGGGTTTGGCTCAGTTAGAAGTTAGCAGGAGAAAGATGATTTAATGAAAGCAGGTCAAGCATGTTTTGCAGTGGAAGGACGGGAATTTTGGTTTGAGGCTATTATTTTTGAGTCCCTCTCTGAGGGGAAATAAGAAAACAAAGTATTGGGAATACTACCAAAGTAGAAAGGGAAAGCAAGAAATCAAAGCGCTGCACTTTCCATGTAAATATCCCACACTGTAACTAAAAGAAGGAAATACAACTAACAAACTCTTTAACAAATCCAGAAGATGCCTCAAAATGAATAACGTTTGTGTGTATTCTCACAGTGTTGGATTAGAAATGTGTTGGAGCTAATTAATTTGGTTCACAATGCTCCCTCCCTTCTTGCACTTCTCCAGGGTATCGCTATGTGGTACTGGATGTGCCTCTTCTCTTCGAAACCAGACGTCTCACTCAGTTTCTGAACCACACTGTAGTGGTTTATTGGTAAGATCGCTGCTTGTTTTCCTCCATTTCCCCCATCACTTTGGAGCTTTACTTTTAGACGGTTTATTTATGTGTTTCACATTTTAAGCCATTATATTGTTTGTCAGTTTGGTTTTGATTGACACAGGTTGTTTTTTGTTTTTTGTTTTTTAATTGGTTACCTCTCTCCAGCTCTCTGCCGTATATGAATGACTCACTGCCCCTGGAATCTTTAACAGGGCGCCCTTGCTGCACCATAAATAACCTCCATTGTCTGTTCCTTTTCAGTGACCCTGCCACTCAGCTATCGCGCCTGATGCAGAGGGACGGCCTGACCCAGGAGCAGGCTGAGCAGCGCGTGGCTGCACAGATGCCGCTCAATGAAAAGCGTGGTCTGGCTAATCATGTTATTGAGAATTCAGGCAGCCGAGAAGACACCCACCGGCAGGTCCTGCGACTGCACACGAAGCTGGAGGACTCCATGGACTTCCTTTTAGTGAGGGTCATTGCTATTGCTGCAGCTGCTGGTCTGAGTGGGATTCTGCTCTATGCAGCCAAGGTACTTTTGTCCTAACAGAACAAAATGTAAGGGCTTAAAGAGTTTGGTCCAAAATGTGGTCAAAGAAACAGATGTGATTAGAGGCAGGCGACGCCAGATTGGAGGTGTAGATGCAATTTACCATGAGATTAGTTCCACAGTGCCTGCTACTACAGCTCAGTGGTATGACCTGCACTGTCGGCAGTTAACACAGACTCACATTGACTTAAACTCAACAACTGTCGTTTTGATTGAAGGGTTTCTGTGTGCAATTTCTGGGATTTACTGTGAGACACTAAAATATGAAGGTGATGGCTTAGAGCACTGCTTCTCAAACCGGCGCTCCTACCATCTTCGGGAGCAGGTTGTGAGATCATTTACACGGGTAAATGGAGAAAAATTAAATTATTAAAAAGAAAATAACATGAGTTAAACATCAACTAAGCTATAATCACAAATAAACATTTATGTTTATTAATCAAAGCATTCACCATTATGACTCATCAGCAAAATGAGGTGCATAGAAATTCCAAGTTATGGCTTCCAGTAAGTGCACAGGCTAAGAAGCAAACTCTCCTGTGATCCATCTCAAGTACAGACAGCGCCACATCTACATGCATGCACCTTCGTTCAGCCAGACCTATTTAACTGTTTTGAAGCACAAACTTCCCGTGGCTGGCTGAGCGCTGCAGTGCAGAAAAAGTTCCATATTCCACAGATATTTTGGCACCAACCTCATTATTTTTGGGGCTCATGATTCACCAAGGTGGAGAGTCACTGACTTGTGTCCTTAGACCCGGCCAACACAGTTATAGGAGTGATGCTCACAGCAGTGATGCGCCTGGAGAACCAAAACTGGCTCAGTCTTCAGTTTAATGTTGAAATGAACACTATGAAAGTTTTCAAATTAGACACATTCATTTATTTCATAGATTCAAAAGGAAAAATGTTCCAGCTAAGGAACAAGTTAAAGAATGTAGACACCACTGGGTTGTTGTTGATTTACTGTCCCTCACCTCTTCAACCACCAAATTGGACGGGACACCCTCAGAAAAAAGAAAAGAAAAGAAAGTGCAGAAGAGGAAGGAATATTTAGAGAATATGTTATGATTGTATTTTAATGACCTGTACAATGAAGATGGATGACAGAATGTATTTGACAATCCGTTTTTAATGGGAACAGTGTGAATTTACACAAATGAATACTATATTTATCACTGTATTTTCTTACACTTGAAGCTGTCCTCTGTAAATTCTAAATCTGTGATATTTTTCTTCTTGGTGCACACTCACTCGAAACTAAAACACAACATTTGTAAAGTTAGCTGCTTAATTTAAATATACCACTGTTCTAAAGAAACAACTGTCAGACGGCTACAGTTTTTGCTTTTTGTTTGGTGGCAAAAGACTATTTTCATACTGAGAATTTAGTATTTTTTAGAGATTTCTAAACGTGTACTGGTTGGTGCAAAAGGTCTATCCAACAAAATAAGATGAGGTCTTTGTTAGTTGTTAAAGTTTCAAGTCTGGTCTAAATCTAAAGCAGACAAAGGAAGACATATCACATGAAATTCGGCCGCTTTTGCATGTGCATAGACAGACTCTTGAAAAGTTTACCGATCTTTTGCCAAATCGGTGACATAACCTGACTGGGCCTACTTCAAAATATTTGTTTTATTCATGTTGAATCTGAAGATTACTTTGCAGGTAGAACAAACATATTTAATTTCACTTACCTAGGAAAATAACAAAAAATACCATTACTAATACCTGTATTACCACCACCACCTTTTATGGTACAAAAGGTTCAGCATACAATCATGTATGATGAAGAAAAGACTCAAATTCCCAAATTTTAGAATGTAAGTTTATCATCTTTCTTTAAAGAATTACAAACAAGGAGAGGGGACCCGAAATAATGAAATAATATTAACTGTAACAACAATGGTAATTGAGTTGTTGCCTTTTGTCTCCATCCTAATGCATAGAAACAATATGGACAGTGTTGAAACGCTTGAAAGCTCTGAAAGCGCGACTCTAGGAAAGGCATAAAGATACTTTGTGTAATTGTGTCCCAGAGGAAAAAAGCCTTAATGAGAAAATTCAAGGAGACAATAATAATGAATTTGTATGAATGGTTAGTTGTCATGTCCCTGCTCTTGTTCACATTAAGAATGAGATTTCAGGGCACAGAGGCAGACACAGTGACATCATCCTGGCACTGAAGGCCCACAATCCAGCATGGCTCACTTGGCTCCGTCTTTAGGCCCCCGACTGGTCTGTTCTTTGTTTTTATCAGGCCCACTGCAGAATTAATGCAAAGTGACTCAGGCTGTGGTGGGTGGGGGGCAGTGAACCGAAGGCTGCATGGCCACACATTTGGATACATATGTAATACACTAAATCACAGAGCGCGCACAATGTAATCTTTCAAATGCATGCAAACATTACACACACAGTACAGTTGACCAAATAATACAAACAGTCACATTGGACCATAATCAGTCCAAAATGGACATCATTCAGAGCCAGGATGAAGAATATGCTATTCTTAGGTTGCCTTAAAAGAGGAAAAAAGAAAGAAAAAACCTGGCTCTACCATGATCCAGGGGGTAACATGCCTCCCTGAGCAGCCAGCTGTTCAGCAGAGATTTCCAAGTGTGCCTATTCTCAGTCTCTTTTTCAGACACAGACAGAGGCCAGATGCAGAGCGTGGATGGAAGTCTATATCTGTAGCAGCAAGTGTGAATGCTCCAGGCAGAAAAAGGGTGGCGAAGTCTCAGTCTGAATTTAAATTGGGTTTAATTCTGACTGTGTCAAGCTAAAAGGTGAAAGTCTAAAGTTTCCTTGTTACACTTTGTAAAAGTCCATGGGTGCAGGCACAACCTGCTGCTTTCTTGTGTGCTGTGAGTCCTCTCTGAGACCAGAGCAAATAATTTTCTGATAGCAGGGGGGTAAAGACTTTTATAATCGTTCCATCGTGTTCAGAGAGTTGGCCTAAGGCACCACAATGTGCCGACATTTTGGAATCTCCTGTCTGAGTGGTTTTTCATCATCCCTCCTCCCGCTGCCGAGAGGGAAAGTAAAACAGCTTGAACATAGGCAAACAACATAAAAACCTTTGCTCTAAACGCAAAACCCAACATTTTCAGCAACTGTTGCATTAGCCAATATTGTTTTTGTTGGAAATTCCTTCAGGGGCTTCCTTTTTTCTTCTGAACACAAGGAAAACACACAGCCCTAGGGGGTAATAAGCTCTCAGTATTCATCAGGGGTTGTTAAAGGTAATTCATTTGTGCCATTTTGGTGACTTACCAATTAACAAACAGTTGTTATTTCTTTACTGAGTTTATGTTTGTGCGTGCATGGAGGACAGCAAGCAATGTGTATATAAAAGTAACTGGGTGTGTTACGACTCCAAATGAACAAATCTGGATTCTCAATGCAGAAATGATATTTAACTGTTTATTTTAAGGTTAGAATAAAGGCTTGGCAGCTAGCTGGGGAAAACTAAAGTATTGGTTTGGTTTGGAGATCCAGGTTGAATAGAGCAGACAGGAACAGTGCTGAGCGATCCAGGAGTGGAAGCAACAGGAGACGACCGGAGCCAAGTCCAGGCTGGATGGTAGCAGGTGAATGTGGCAAATCTGAAGCACAGAGAAATCCAATTAACAGTAACAAGTTGAGACAAGATTCTTCGAGCAGAAGGTGAGTCAGCCTAGATGTTACATTCAAAAACAAATCGGACAACACTGAAGAAGGAAGTCTTTGGTAGAATAGTTTATCCAGCGACCGAGGAGTTAAATAATATTAATGCAATACTGCTAATGATGACAGTGACAAATGGTCGATCCCACGCTGGGCAACAGGGTGGATTTGTCTTTATAACCTCTAGATAATGTAACATTTAACTATTACACGAATATAATTTCCTTTGGTCCAAAGAATTGACTAAAAGTGAAAAAACATCAGTACAAATTGACAAAGAGCAGCGGTGAAAAACCCACAGCTCTGTCCCCGCGGTCCCTTCGGACATCAGGTCACGAATGCAGCTCGACACCAACGGGTAGGATGAAGTGGCCCGAGCAACCATAACAACTGTAGCGTTCTTGAACTCTGGCTTCTAATGTCACGCCGAGGAAAGGGGCACTCGCAGCGCCTCCGTAGCCCGTTGTCAGGCCGCATCCACGGAACTGCAGTGAGGTGAAGAGACAGGCAACACGCCAGCGGAGCGTCCCCAGCCACATGACTCAACCTGTCCTCATGTGTTAGCCTTATCTCAGTCAGGACCATGAGGGAACAAAACCATTGGTATTGAGTCACTGGCACACTGGACAGTCCCCAGATGAAGCGTGATGATGGGAAGGAAGTGAGCATTGCATGTTGTCATGCGTGTGTGTGTTATTTTGTGTGTTCACCCTTTACTCTTTGCCACATACCTTGAAGATGCATCTGTATCTCAGAGTGTGACCACAAATGTACGGCCTTTTGGATTTCAGGCTGGTTCTTCTCTGATTGTTTCCCAGAACTGTACCGAGTGCTCACCTGTTTTTCTACTAAAACATCTGAATCAAACTAGCAATCTGGAAAACTGCACAAAATCAATTCTTTCACTAATGCCAGTAAAAAATGCTGGCAGTGCTTCTCATGAATGCATACTCTCCCCTCCAGCTTTTCTGAGCGCCGAGAAATGAGACGAGAAAACAGCAAAAAATGATTAAAGCATTGTCCTTTTCACAATGCGACATTCCAGGTCTTACAAAGATCAATCACAACCATGCAATCAAGACTTTTATTTTACTCCTGCAGATTCTCATCTGTAATCAGGCATGAATGAATTGTTGACATGACACGTGAAATGGAATAATCTGTCTGTTAATTTCTCCCACACATTGATAGTGGGTTCAGCTAGTGTACACTTCCTGTTTATTATTAGACTTCAAGGTGATGTACACAGGCTCCTGTTGACCCTTAAGATAACAGATATGAAGAGAAGCAGAGCAGCTGGCAAGATTCTGTTCAGTGTCAGTGGTTATTGACAGCTAGACAATATGAAGAAGACACTTTTTAGCCACGCTAGCGGCGCGGCTCTACTGATGATATCCACTCAGAGTCCAACACTTTGGTCCAGACTGAAATATCTCAGCAAAGGTTTAGCGTGTTGCCAAGAAGGTGTGAGCAAACATTCACGGTTTTCAGAGAATAAACAAACCAGCAGGGGTGAATTTAATGTCTACTTTAAAGGTTGGCATGAAAATTTGTGCTGCTGATTTGCATGAATACCTGCAAAAGCACAATGGGCGACGTTTGGTAATTTCTCAGAGCACCACTTGAGCCTTTCAGTGACAGCAGTGCAACTCATCGTCATCTTTCTGTTTCTTTTGTGTGTGTTTATCTGCATGTGTCCTTGTTTGTGCCATGTCAAAAGCATGAGAATAACCGAATTAGGATGGCAGAGTGTGTGATTCTTTGTGCAGCCAATTGTGTCAAAATCCAGGAAACCATTTCCCTGCTTGCACACTCACTCAAGTAAAACAATGTGTGCATGTGAGCGTGTGCAGGTGTCTGCATAGTTAGAGGAAGTGCACATGAGCACAAAGGCAATTTAGCCCGACAGTTAAAGCATCTATCTCTAATTTGGATCTTCCCTGGTGAGTTAAGTGAAGATACTCAAGATAACAACACTAAGGGCTCATTAATGTCACATCAGGCATCAGGGGAGGGGCTCTCTCTCCATTCCTGGCATTCGCCAGAGAGTAGAGACACATGCATGAACACCCGCACACACAATGCTGACCCCATACACTGACCCAAGCACTAACGCACGTGGACGCGAGTTCTGCAGTAGCCTGATAAGCCTCACGCCTCACCAATTGGCCCCATGCAAATGTCAAGCTCAAGCCATCTCGGTTTGCTGATAGAGAGAAGGTGGGAGTGAATGGATCAAAGGTCTGCAATAGACTCATAATCTTTCAAATACCTCTACTTAGACACAGTGAAAAAGGCAGAGTCCAAGGGATGCAGCTTACGTCAACAAAAAGCAGCTTACAGCACGTCTCGGAGGAATACTTATGTTCAAACCCCGAACCTGCTTAACGTTGGGGAGGACATGAGATGAAATGTGAGTCAAATGTTCAAACATCACACACAGTTTAGATGCTGCTTCATGACAAATTAACACACCGGCCCCTGACTGTCCTGTCGGGTAGGTTGTTCAGCTAAAGTCACCATCAAAACCAAACATCCGCCTCAGGGAGCAGTTTGTGTCGCTGACACAAGCACAATAGTTTGAGTGAGGATCACCCAGTTTTACAGGATGAGGCAAAGACGGTGCCTGACAGGAGCTTTTGGGCTTACCCCCGTCACCAGTGTGACTCTGACGTCCATAAGTGACTCGGAAAAGGGAGGGGAGATGGTTATCTATGCAGCATGATGTAAGTATTATCTGCTGATATGACACCACAATCAGCGAATCTAGCTGCATTCTTTCATTCCACTCTCTCCACTCATTCATATACTTTGAGAGAGGAAATGATTTGGGGTCTTTTAGTTTAATATATGTGGTCTTTTGAGCATATTAAAGTGACAATGGCCGTGGCGTGGTTGTGTTTGGCCCCAGAGGAGCGTCTAAGAATACAGACTCAGGCAACGTTCACTTTCAGTGGTTTCAGCAGTGAAAGCTGTTTCTCACAGTCCGGGGGCATTAGGCTTTGACATTGTGTCATGAATTTGATGATGTGCTCATACGTCCTGCGAGGACGAAACAGTCTGTGCTACTGCTCGGCTGCCCCGTGGCTCGGGGGTGACCTCTGCTTAGGCGTGGAGCCTCGGTCTTAATTGTGTCTGGAGGAATTCTGTTGTCTCAAGACAAGCTTAAATTCTCACCAGAGGGCTTTCTGTTTTTACAACGCGGAGCAACTAAACACTGCGCTCCAACAGCCCAGTGTGGGTTAGGGTGGGTGCTTGGTAGTCTCTTTCTGACATATAATCAACTGTAAATTGTCACAGTTGAGAGTGAAATGAAGAATTGAGTTGAGCCTCATTCATTATGACAGGCAACATTCAGCTTTATGCGCTTCAGTCACTGAGTCACTGTGCATTTTGACATGACTCCCTTATCCCCTTTTATGACATCTTCCAAACTTTTGTTCTTGAACTCTAAACTTGGTGTTTCAAACTTGGTGAGACACAGTAGTGGGCCCTCCGCGGCCCCCGTAGAAAGGGAATTATGTCCAAACAATTTCATAATATCAAAGTGAGCTCTTAAGGAAGCACTAAAATTTATTGGTTTCTACAGTTTAAGCCTGGAAGCTATTTTCTTGTCTCTGGCACTTGCGTCACAATCCCACCAGAGCCTTATTTGCCCCGGATTACTTTTTGACACAATCTAAGCTTTGTCGTGATATGTTCTAACACCCGTTGCTTGACTTTCTGCCGCGATATCTCATATCTATGTCTTCACACTCATTAGAGGAAAAAACGCATCCCTCCTTTGATTGTGAAACACAATCATCGCTTGCTTCATTTGGCATTTAATACAGCTGTGATTTCCTCTCCTTTTTCCCCTCAGTGATCTTCTCAGCGTTGATTGCCTCTTGCTGCGCTGGCATGGCTCTCTTGTCTGTAACATTTGCAGCACTAAAGGCTGCTTTTACCAGAAAATGAGAGATCAGAACAGCTGATCAGCAAATAGATGAGGTGAGTGACATTAACCAGATAATGTCTGAGGAAATGGAAAGAAGGAAAAAAACAAACATTTTTAATGAAAAATTATGGACCTTAAAGTAAAAATAACAGCAATAGATGCTTTTTAAGTGTACACGGTGTTTAAAATCACAGCCGCTCTCTTTATCATTTTTGGAAACATACAGAGCATTTCAACAGAAGCTGCATGCATGAATCAAATAAATACGTGTTTACAAATTAGCACATCAAAAGAAAATTACATAATATAATTGTACAACTACCTATTACCAACTATATAATTTTTAATCGAGACAATAGAATGCATGTGCAGTGCTGACACTACTTTGACTGTGATCAGACATCAAGATTCAATATTGAATTTACACTAACAATATGCCAAATATAACGGGTTGATATGACGTGATTCTTCAAATCATTACATTGAGACATAAATACATTTTGCGACACCGTCTGCCATTCCAAACGATCATGATCTCATTTTCGCATACATTATTTGACGATAAATCCTTGCCTCTCCTCAGTACAATATTTTATCATACAAACAGCATTAGAAAACAGAAGCTCAACATAAATCTAAACAGCACATTTACAAACACTGCAGTCGCCACAACTGTTGGATTTCCAGACTTGAATATGAAATGACAGCTCAAAAATGATGGTGAGGCATCGGCAATGTCACAATTGTTAGTGCACCTCAGCATGACACATGGCAGTGACTGTCACAGTTATTTTGTTCACGTCCATCTGAATAGTGGCATAGGCACCCTGTATAAAATTGAATGTACAGATGAGAAGGTGTGCAGTTACCGATAGCCACAGATCCTCGGCCTTGAACGCTGCTTCCGTCTGCTCATAAACATCTGTGAAAACAACCTGATTGTGTGGATCGGTGGCTATGGGCAACATCTACCTTACTGTGAGAGCCAAGTGAAAGTCAGGGACTGAATGTCTTCTGGCTGTGACCTTTCACCTTTGAACCCACGTCCTGCCCAGTCTTCAGTCGGCATAGAGGATGAACCCTGAGAAGGTGCTATATTTGTTGCTGTTGCCCCCATGAGCTTTGCCCCCATCCAGTTTAATGAAAACCTCATCACCCGCGTCCAAATGAAGGATGACACTGTTGCTGGCATAGTCATAACTCTGATCCTGGTCTTGGGCAATGGCGCTGGCCCTGACCTGGAATATAATGCACACACACAAACACAGACAAGAAGAGAGGAAGTGAGGAGATGAAGCTGGTGAAATGCTGATGAATGAAACTACTGGCATAATAACAAACAGATATAAACACACATTAATATATTGGCATTAAAAGGCAAACAGATTTTTATCAACCGACATTTAAGCACACTTTTATGCCATGTAACTGTTATTTTAGGAAAATAAGATTTGTAAGAAGTGCAGACTGAGTTTGAGGGGTTTACTTTGTGTAAATGTGTCCCCCTGTGGTGAATATCTTGTTTTTTTTCCTCTCGTGACTCAAAGAAAAGGCTCAGGCTTCAGTCAGCTTGCCCCGAGGAAGGATGGCAGTGCATACTCACTCCTTGCCTTATGTTCTCTGGGTGGGGGCACTGAAAATGGCGTGTTTTCCTGAACTCAAGTGTCATCGTGTCAACACAGGCTAATTACCAGGGAAGTTAGATGTGGAGCATAACACCCAAATCTCTTTTGCGTGTTTGTATAAAACAGGAAACTGGGATGGGGTGGTCGCAGTACATATGCAGTTAGCCACTGAAAGACATATCCCCTCTAAGCTTCAACTAATGCGTAATCTGAGTTGCCAGGTTGGTTGTTACGCTGCAACTTCACCAGTGCAGCCATAAAAAGTCTAATCCCCGCTGCTTCGTTTTGGGCTGACGGGTTCTAAACTAAATGAGAACCAGAAAAGCAACGAGGACTTCTAATTAGTTCCAATGGAGTATTGAAGTGTAGGGTCGTGGGCCGCGGGGTCTGTGAGGAGAGATGACAGCATCATGATGGATCTCTGAGACATGAGGTCAATGCTGCCTCGAGTCGCTTCGCTCCCTGCATTCACCTTCAGCTCTGCTGCAGCAACACCATGTCCGTTAGTAATAACAAATAAACACTGATGGGCTGGTTTCTTTTGCCACCCCCTTGATGTTAATGTGAATACACTGTCATCCATGGGCAGCACGGTGGCATTGTTGCCTCACAACCAGAAGGCGGTGGGTTCGGTTCCCTGGGCCCTGGGCCTTTTTTTGGTGTGCTTGTGTGGGTGTCCTCTGCGTACTCCTCCAGCACCCCGTGACCCGGAAACGGATAAGTGATCGAAGATGCATGAACGAAATTTCTTCCCATGACGCCCCTGGGATGAAGTCCCCCCCACCACCACATAAATACATAATAATTATCCCATTGTTGTTGCCTGACAAACGTCTGTTTAAAGAGCACCAAGTCATCATGTAATTGTTGACAGCATTAAATTTGTTGGCTCCTTTTCCTTGAGCACTTTTCTGTATTCATCTTCTTTATGTGTAAATAATGAAGTTGTTTCTGTAGATGCAGGTTATTTCTCAGCATTTATTTAGTTGGTGTGGATCTTTGCTTGAAGCGGATAAATGTGATGCTCCTTCGGTTTTATCAGATTAGAGTGCACCACACCAATGTTACATTTGTATTTGGTTGTGCACTTAAGTGTCAGTATGAATTTAGATTTGTGAACAAATTCTGAAGAATTATTTGTTACTTACTTACAATATTACTTGTTACTTTTTTCTCTCTTTCATATCAGATAAGTAGTAGCTCATACTTGCTTAGGACGACAGATTAATTGTTGCTTTAAAAATTAAGTTCATCTTGGGTGTTGCCATATCAACACTGCCAATGCCTGCTAAAGAGAGTAGACAGAGGCAGAGATTAAGAGCTGGGGGAGGCAGCTTAAGGAAGTCTCCACAAAGCAATAGTCACCCAACAGGTGAGTCATTGTGATTAAAATATCTAGCTGCAGTTCTTACACACTGCGTCTCAAACAAATATGTGCTTCTCTCTCTCTCTCTCTCTCTCTCTCTCTCTTTTTTTTTTTTTTTTTTGTTGGTTAAAGTTGAAACTAAGCCAGTTTTAGGCACTTTAATGCCAATACTTATATAAACTGTAGCCCAGTTTAAAAAAACAAAACAAAAACCCAACCCATTGTTTGTGTATTTAACAATGTCAGTTGAAAATGCAATTCTTTGTGCAGAGAGGTGCAATATGTTTGAGTTGCTGGCATTAGGAAGAAACTAAAAACTAATCTGTTCCCCACTGGCCTCATTTAACCATTTAATCTTTTTATTTGACATTATATTATCTGTTGATGTACCATTATAATCTGTGTTTCATACTGCTCTTTTATTGAGCTTTGTATCTCTATTTTTATGCTTATGTTATTTCTGTCTCTTATAATGTGCCATACAAATAAACCTGTCTTGCCATAGTGAGGATGAGAAATGGGAAAGGGTGGACTGCCCTCCTTTAATGTAGCCACTGCCCCTTAAAATGTCTGTGCACAAGTCTTAATTACAAAAATGAACAATTGAGCATGAACAACTCACAGACAGCGATGGACTAAACAAAAGTACACGTACATGCTTACGGTGTTGATATGGTAAACTTGCAATGTGTGCAGTCAAATATGACAATCAATTATTTGAGGTGGTTTGTCTTAGAATTACTGAGTGTAATCCTTGTGTGTTGTCTTTGGGAATAGATCCTAGTTAAACGCGCTGATCACAGTTTAACCCAAAGCTCTTTAAATCGTCAGAATAAAAAAATTTAAAACAAGTAAGTAGTATTATTAGTGCAGCTTTTGTACTGAACTGCATCATAAAGCACAGGTGTTTGGGTCATTGTATCTCTCTTTGTTCTACTTCAGGCTGTCTGAGATGTTTACAAGAAAATGTCAAGGCTCAGATTTACATGCCATTTGATCAGTGTCATCACCTGGGGCTTTGAAGACATTACCACCTTATCCATGAATTTAGCAAATATCATGATTCGATAGTGAAACATGCCGGCCTGACAGCCAACTTGATAAGGCATACTATCACATCATGGATCCATGAAGTTTGTTGTATTTCAAAGGGCCCCAGCTTTGAACTAGCTGCAACCCCAGGCTGTGTTTTGATGTGTGCAGAGCTGAGATAGCACTGCACTGCTTCCACTCACTTCTACGTGTACATCACCGGATGTGTAATATGCACAGATACACCTTCTGGCAGTGTGCCACTCTGCATTGTTATTATACTTCACTAAAACATCTGACCAAGTCAGACCTAAAATCAGAGCACACATGAATGCATGACTACTCAATTTAGACTGCCAGCACAATGGTTACACCGCTCCCTGAGCATGTTGATGTGATTTCACCCCAGTGTATAAGTTAGGATTCATATCTCATGTTGTCAATAAGTCATTTTCTACTATTTTTTGCTGTTTGGAAATCTTTAAAAATCAGGAAGTGTCCTAACAAGTTAAACAGTTAAGATTGTTACCCACCAGACCATTCTTGATTAAGTCAGCCCACATGCTGGTGCCATCTCCTCCCCTCATCAGCACATTGTAGATGAAAAAGTAGGTGCCAGGGATCTTACAGGTGAACTTGCCCGTTGCGCCCTCATAGTTACCCCCAATGTTAGTCACAACATCATCAAACCGCAGAATATCGTAACCTTCTTGAGGATTTCGTAGTCCTGCATAAAATGCTACACGAGGACTGGTGTTGTACGTGGTCGTGCTAACTGCCCCTTTGCCCCCTAAGCCTAAAATCCCTGTGCGTACTATGTCCACACCGTCTCCTGGTGGTCCCTTCGGTCCCGGTGGGCCTGGTTCTCCAGGTGGTCCTGGGGGTCCAGGTTTTCCGGGACGTCCTGGTTTCCCTTGTGGGCCATGAGCACTGTAGGTGGGCAGCGGCGGGCCAATGCTGTGATCACTCAGATCTGCGTCATCATCCACCTGTAGGCCCGTGGTTGCTGTATCTGGGCCCACAAGCACACCCGCCCCCGCTGTGCCCGTGCTGGGGAAGGGGTCACAAACCATGCGGCAGGTACCCAGCATCTCGTAGTGGCTTGCACTGTCATCTACGCCACCTGTGCCAACAGAGCTGACAAGCACAGGGATGAGCACCACCAGAACCAGGACCAGCATGACCCCCACAGCAGCTGCCACCAGGGTCTTCCGCCCGATGCTCAGCCGGGGAAGGGGCTGCGCTGCCAGCGTGGAACTCTCCGGGGTGGAAATGGTGACTGTGGGGAGTGTGTCCACCCGGCAAAACGCAGAGTCGATGAGGATCTCCGATGGTGGAGATGGTGCCCAGGGAGAGCTGGTACGAGTGTGTGAGTGAGTGACAGAGCCGAGTATGAGTAAAAGAGAGGGAGTGAAGCAAAGGACCGAAGTGATCAAAAGGAGAGAGAGGTTGAGAGAGTGAGTGGAGGGGAGGAGGGAGAGAGAAAGACAGTCTGAGAGGAGGAAAAAAAAAAGAAAAGCAAGGGGAGGAGAGAGTGAGCAACATACACTCACCAACCATCTTAGTCAGGGCTGAGGAGGGCACTTTCCTAATCTAACAGATGTGAAAATCCAGGGAAAGAAAAAGGAGCGTGATATATGGGGCGTAAAGACTAAATTCATCGATGCTAAATTGGATGAGGAGGATAGAGATGGAGAAAAAAGATTTGAGAGAAGTTTCCAATTTTAGGAAACAACACGTAAACCTTCTCTCTCCATTCTTGTGGCAGTACACTAAAATGTGCTCAGTAAGCTCGAACAGTTTGCCATAGCTTGGTGCAATATAGATTTGAATACTTGGAGAATTCCTCATTTGAAATATCTAGCAGTCAGCAGGAAGATAGATATCGATTTTGTCTGCTGAGGTTTTTATAGTATTTTAGCAGACTGTCTCTCTCTATTTTTTCAAGGTCAGAATGTGTATGTTTTTCTCTCTCTTCCTACATGGTTAGGTTTGTGTGCATATTTGTTTGTGTGTTTGTGTGTGCGTGTGGGTGTGTAGCAGAAGCTCCTGAATACTGGAATAATTCCAGACATCTGTGATCAGTCAAGCTGTGACCTTCACTAAATGCACAAACTTTTAAAGGGGCAGTTTGGAGCTTTATGTAAAACACTAATTTTCAATGGAATTTATCTAATTAGTCCCAAAATGAATTGCTGAAATCTCTAGTTGGGGAAAAATTTGTGGCAGAAGAAACACAAAGTGATAGCTGCCTCCTTATCCACATAGTTTATGGCAGCTTTTTATGTCTGATGTTATTATAACCATGCAAAACAGTACCAGTTGATTTACTGACCACATGGAGGCAGCAGATGGAGCCAGCGGTAAACACTGATGTATTATCAGCTTAAAAAAACTGATGGACAGACATCAACATCAATCAGACTCTATGCAACACATTTAAGGTCAACACAGACTTTCCTTTTATCTCGTTTTCGCTCCCCACCAACTGCTCACAGAGACAGCCATCTCTCTGGCTGCTACAAGTTTGACACTAACTTTTCTGTTTCTGGTGATGGACAGGTAGCATTTGACAGTGCCGTCATAGCTGAAAGGCCCTATGATTGCTTTTGCTTGTCTCTCCATGGTGTGTCAAGATGTCATACATGAAAAGCACTGTTTAAAATATTGTGGGTTTCCTCCAGGTACTCCAGTTTCCTCCCAAAGGTCTGAGTGTGAGTGTGAGTGGTTGTTTGTCTCTGTCTGTCCCTGTGGACTGGCGATCTGTTCAGTGGGACCCCGTCCTCGCCCAGAGTGAGATGGGATTGGCAACCCGGAAACGGATAAGCGGTAAAAGATGAATGACTGAATGAATGTTCATAATATCACCTGCGACAACTCTGCGGCAACAACAGATGGAATGATAATATATTTAAGGTTTCCAAATATGCACAGGTGCAAGTTAAGCCAAGACACACCGACTTTGTATCATACCTTCTATCTTCCATCTGGCTTGGTCAAGTTTCATTTTAAGTTTGTAAATCAGAACTGTTGCAACTACTTTGGTGAGTAGAGTGAAGCTAACATGCTGCAGTTGCTCAGGCAGGTGGAGTTGGCTTGGCACTCTAACACTTATTAAATTCTTAGCAATAAGGCAGGTTCTGCAAACTGTCTTTGGTGGGCCAAGTGCTGTGCTACCACGGCTAACCCTGCTGCAGCTGATGTTTGCTGGAGCAGATTTGGCAGAGGTTTTATCTCTCCTGATGCCTATAGGTTTGGACCAGGATATACCAAAGACTTCTGTTTCACAGTTAAAGTGAGTATTTCTTGCTCAAGCCAACATGAGTTTGTGTGTGTGTGTGTGTGTGTTTGCGTGTTTGCGTGTTATGTAGCTGCTGAGGTTTCTGGCTGTTGGTCTCCCACTAATTTGCATGCAGCCAGTAAAATGGACGGCCTGTTCATGCAGGCACTTGATCATTACTGCATCTTTGCTGCCATCATGCAACCAGGTTATATTTACACTGGCATTAATTATCTCTTTGCTTTCAATGAATGGGATCATTTTGACTTTGCTTATTGTTTGGTATGTGCAATTTGTTTTCCATGCCTTTTGTTTACATAGCTTTGAAATATAAAAACTTTGTGTTTTATTTGTTTTTTATGTTTTGCACACAATTCATTAAAAACTAGTAGCCAGCTATTTCGGGTAAAATTGCTTTAACGACAGATTTAGGATAATAGCACTGTCTTGCACTCATTTACACATTTATGTGTATGTTCTAAGGTATTTTGCTTCATATATATAGTTTGTTGCAACTGCTGTCAAAGGACATGACAATGGTACTGAGTCAGACACCTCGAGCAGTGCTTTCTTGCTGACTCTCTCTCCATCTTATGACATACTAAATCAGAGGGATGAGCATGTGGTTAAAATGACAGAAAGGGTCTTAATTTTATATGATCAAAATCTGCCCAAATTTCATACTGTTTATCCATGTATATCACCCACGAAATCAATCAAACCATATCATCATTAAAAATTTTATTTAATTGGTCAAAACTAACAAATAGTGCTACAAAACAGTTACTAAAATACCAAAACAAACTTGAACATAATGGTGATTGGAGTACAAAAGACCATAGCACCTCCGTAAACTCAGCATGTACATTGTAAAATGTCAAATAAATTGCCTTTGAAACTGTGCATTTGCTTTTTAAATAAAAATCTCTATTAGCAAACATTTGTGCCCCCATGTGGCCTTTTAACATATTACTAAATATGCAACCTCCAAGTGTCATATTCATTCTCTTTCTGTTATCTTTCTGCCTTTACTGTAAATGTATAATACAAAATAAATCCAGCCTAGTATGCACCTGGTTCCACAGCCCAAATCTGACCGGAAGATGCCTTTTCCACATCTGAACCTGTTCTGTGGGGTCCAACTACTATTTCACTGCCATTAAATGATTTTCTAATATTATTCAAAATATTCATAAACACACAGCGAAAGATGGCTGCATTCTCTATGTAGTCATCAGGAAATAAGTTTGTTTTTCTTTTGGTTTTAGCCCAGTCTGTGAGGTTTTCTCACCCCGCTGCCACACTGAAATACTCATGCTCCTGTGACATTATTTTGCCAGAGGAATCATTAATGACTGGCTGAAAGGTTAAAGTTAGGTAAGTCTGTGTAAAAACAACTCAGGTCATCTGTGCTGAATAACCCTTGGAACCTCCAAAAACTCCCTACAGACGAAAAAAAAAACAAAAAAAAAAAACTGGAATTTAAAAATGAGTGGCCTCTGAAGCTGTTTCCTTATTCCCGCTTCACTTACTGCATTTACTTCTGTCAACCAGAGGATGGCACTCTCTGCTAACTGTTGCAGGAAACCCAAGAAAATAGAGGCCTTGATCTACTCAGCCAGGATACTCAACGTTTCTCTAAAAGGGTTATTAAATTCTAAATTCTTACAACAGATTTTCTTTGTGAATATTTCTTCTTGTGATCTACTTGCACCTCCCAAGTGTGCAGAAACCAAAATTTCCTGATTCTGTGTTTTATACGCTACAAATCCAAACTCTTTTTGTGGATAAGACACCCTTTTTTCTCGGCCAAGTCAGGATGTGATCCCACTCCAAGCAGTAGCAGGAGCTGCTAGATAATTTAATCAGCAGGGGAGTAGGGAGAAGGGGAAGGTGTAGACCACCCATCTTCTACAGCATTGTTCACATTCCAGTGTGGACACATGCGATGGTCCTGCCTGTAACCTCAGAGCTGAAGAAATGACAGGCCATCTTTGATGTCTATATTCAGGATTGACTGCACTATATGCGCCTTTTATCTGACTTTTGCTTACTGTATCTATGAAATCTCTTTGGTTTATGGAGTTAACAGAAGCTTCGACATAAAAATTGTGAATTTTTCAACTGAAAAATTACACCTTGAAAGGGTAGTTTTGTCTTTGCAGTTACATTCGCATACGAGAATAATTAGAAACGTGAACGGAAGAGCACAAACTCAGGATAATTGTGAATTCCAGGCCTTTTTAATGTGATTATCTTTCACTGAAAAGCATATCAGCTCCTTGTGTGTTTACAAAGGAGTTCAAACACAGTGACTTCCTTGATTCTTTCATTTTGGTCTCTTCCTTTTTAGGGAATGGGCTGCTGCCTTGCAGCTCCTCCTGGGATTCAATGAGAATTCTTTAGCTGCTTTGCTTGGCGGTTGGTTTTCAATCCTCAAATATTGTTATTTCAGAGTGTCAGGTTGGTGATAATGAAGGAATAATAATAGTAAAAAAAAAATCATCAAGTAGGTTTGTAAACAACTGTTTGGAGTTGGTTTTATCAAGAGCAAGTAATTAACAATTCAGTAATTTATTTTGGATCACTACAGTTGGCAGTGATCTCAGTGATTACATATTATTGTATGCTATTTTGTGAGTAAATCCACAGCTCCAGCTCTTGCTCCCGGAGCCGGAGGAGCTTGTCTGATGGTGAAACACACAGCTGCTGGAATCTACTCCTCACAATCAGCAGACACATATTTCCCTTTTTAGGGCATTCGCATCTATTACGTAATTTAGGGAGCACTCGGATTTCGGGCAAACTCGCCCGTGTGGAAGTGGGAGGGGAGGGGAGGGGAGGGGTCTGTCACGGAGCGACGCTTTTCTAGACCAATCAGACGCCAGAGAGTTTGCTCTCCTTTTCTCCGATTGGCTGGAGGGCGCGCTGGGTTGTCCGACGTCACCGTCCCTCGCGCTCAGTCTGTGGCTGGGAGCCTTTAACGTTCATGGTTTTGACGGCAGTAGTTGTAGTTCCCACACCGGAGGCAGAAACTGTCCTGGAGGAGGAACAAATCAGTCAAAAAAGGGGGCCACAGGGATTGTTTTGGAGGCTTTGATAGCGGGAGCAACCGTTTCTCTCTCGGACAGCGGTCTGAAAGTTTGTCACCATGCCGGTTTTTCACACGAAGACGATAGAAAGTATCCTGGAGCCGGTGGCCCAGCAGATATCCCATCTGGTCATAATGCACGAAGAAGGTGAAGTTGATGGGAAAGCTATCCCGGATCTGTCGGCGCCGGTCGCTGCCGTCCAGGCGGCTGTTAGCAACCTAGTCCGGGTGAGTAACTTTAAAAAAAACAAACAAACAAACAAACCAAAAAGTGAATCTGTGAGCTACCTGTCGCTTTGTCCCGCACAACGTCCGCCTCCGCACTCACCAACATGGGAGCGCCGAAGCATCACACCGACTCCGAAAAGAAGTCGCATGGCCGTGTTTAATGTGTTTCATGGCAGGAAGGGCGTGTGGAGGCTATCAAAGTTTCTCGAAGTTGTTTGACTTGGGGCAAAGGGCAGTTACGCCCTTTTCCCCTTGAAAATATGCCCTCCCTCCTCCGGAGCTGACTGCCATATCTTGACGTAGGCACCGCCGCTGTGTGTGGGCCAGGTACGGAGGCAGACTCTCCCCGAGTCCGGTCAACTCTCTACAACTTCTCTAAATGCCTTTTGATTGTTTCTGTCTATTAGCACACGCGTTAGTGTGACATACAGCAAACATATAGTGTGACTGATCGGTATAAATCATACAGAAGGCAGGGTGATTTCTTCTAAACAGATTTGGACTTTGGTACTGTTGCTGTTTGGAAAAAACACATACTGAAGGATAAATCAGCAGTGTCAACATTAAGCAGTGTATTTTTTTTGTGAAGGCCAAAGCTGATAAGGGTAACATCTCAAGATTTAACCAGAGTTGATATCAAGAACAAACAAACTGAGTCAAAACTATAAACCTCTTGAAACTGACACAATACAGTTTTGACTTACTCTTGATGCACTGTTGCAAGTTCTCTTGCGTTGTTATATCTAGCCGCAACTGCAGTGATGTTTTTCAACCCACACTGAGCAATTAAAGTCTCTCTGGACCCATTAATTATGCATTTGGAGACTGACTGCTTCAAAAAACATTATCCCCGACCAGATGCAGCTGCAGTTTCAGGTATTTTTAGAATCTAACTTAACCATTTATTTATTTTTCATTTAGTAAAATACAAGCAGATTGTAACTTCGCGACGAGGGAAATGTGCCCTGGGGCTTGGCAGATATTGTGGCTCTTAAGGAAAGGAAGAGATAGGCGCTATATCAAGGCAAGCTTGGTTCCTGTGTATTCTCCTCTCTGTCCGTCAAACACACAGACCCTGGCAGTTGTTGGGCGATAAATATGGAAAATTGTTCTAGAGTTCTCTTGTCAGTCAAGGATTGCTTCCCGTTGGCCTGCTATTTATTCAGCAGGTTTTTGTTCCAGAAACATCTCATGCCAGGGCTCTTCATTTTATGTCTTTGTCTTCAGTGTCCACTCTGAAGCTCTAGGTCTGTACCCCACTGTGTGCCTTACTTGTATGTCTACACCAACCAGACTTTGTTCCTCTGAAGGGATATTATATATATTCCTATAAGACAATATTATGTGTATGTTTAACTTAAGTGTTGACTGAAGACCAACACTGAAGTCATACTTTGAGTAACACTTCATAAATGCTGTGACATTCACTTACACCCAGTAAAATACTGAAAGCTGGTATTAACTCCTTAGCCGGTTTTGTAATCAAATATAATTACTTTTTTTTTTTAACTTGGCCATGACAAAAAAATCCATCTTTCAAATAATTCTGTTAATGGGGGTGTGATAAAAGAAACATAGTCCCATCTGTTATCAGTTCAGATATGTCCACATAGATGCAGCATTAGGGTGGTTGGTCACTGACACAATGCAAAAGAGCATAACTTTCCAAAAGTGGTTTTTTGTAGTACCAATTTCCTTTTTTTTTCTAAAAAGATTTTAAGCATCATTTAGCCTTTTTTTTTTTTTTTTTTTTAGAGACGAAGGGGGGGGGGTTTCCACACTAAACCTACTTCTCCAACACCAGTGCAAGTATACGTTATCTTAAAAGCCAGAGATCAAACCAGAGCTAAAATGAGATCAAGTGGAATCATGACACAGACTAATGTTAATGCTACCAGGTGTGTAAGGCGAATTTTCGCTAACACAGCAAGATTAAGAGTTGATAATATATCTGAGCTGGATGTTTGTCAGGATATTTATCAGTTAGTTGGCCTCCCAATGCCTGGAAAAGAAACCTGGTTGTAGATGACTTTTACTTGAATGCAGTCCTTGTCAACATGTCCTGACACATGAAAATGACCTCAGCTAGCTCAGGGTGAAATAATCCAGGCTTTTTGGACATTGTGAATTATGATCAGATGTTTCCAACAGTGGCAAAAATGAATGGATAGGTCTGTAATCATTTCCAGTTGCTGTAGCAACATTGCAACATGGACGGTGTTATGACTTCATTGACATTGAAGATGAGATGTAATTTCCTCTGATTCTAGTCTCACTAGTTGTGAGTCATGCACTGTTAAGCTCAGGCAAAAAATTGTGTTACTGATGTCAACTGAACCTCGCAAGAAACAGTTTTTTTCAACTTGTCAGTTTTGCCTGTGCATGTTCATTGTTCCCCCAAAATGGATTTGTTATATGCAACATTTTTGCATCATTTGTCAATTGAAAATAAACCACTAACAGGGGACTGTATTATTCCCAGGCAAAAATCATCCTTGGAATGAGTGATGATGCAGTGTAATTGCACTTTAATTAACTTTAGCCGAGCGGGACTGTAAAAAAAAAAAAAGATATGCATCGACCTCATTGTCTGTGTTTCCAAGAAAGCCACATGTTGCACAGACTCGTCCGTCTTTAATTCAGTTCAGAATCGATGAGATGGAAGCTTGAACACAGTTTTTAAGGTGGACTTTGGGTGACCTAAATATTTTACTGAAAGTGCATTACAGATGACAGTACCATTCAGATTTCATATTTTTATGGTTGTGTCAGATTATTTTCTCGTTGGCAGACCAAGACAAAGATGATGAGCTTTCAGGATGCTCTTAGAGGAAATCCGGTCTGCTCACTCTGATAAGTGTATAGACTTGTAAATTATTCATTTGGAAAAGCTCAACCTTATTCCAGTTGGCTAGAAATGAACTAACCCAGTGTTTTAAGTGTAGCATGTTCACGGAGCATTGCAAATCAAATATGTTCCATCTAACCAAGACACTTCACAAGCGATCAGCATCTTTGACCTCAATGTTTTCAGACCTCAATTAACGAAAGATATGAGGAATGTGAAGAATTCCCAGCAAGCAGGAATGCATCCTGGCTCATTGGCTGCGGTAAGATTATCAATCAGCAGGCCCTCCCAGGGAAAAGTCTTTGTTCACACAACAGTTTGTGTCACCCACACTATCTGTGATCTGTGTTTCACCTCTCCTGCAGCTTTACTTTGGTAAATGTCTGTACCCACAGGATATGGTTGTTGAGGTTTATGAGATTGCGTCTTCAGTGCTTGTGCAACTGGCCATTCTCACGCAACTATTACAAAATTCCCAGCAAGTAGTAAGTTTTCAAAAAAACTAATTTCCGCATTTCCCCTGTTGTTTTAGTTGTGAAAAGTGTGCTGAAAAGTTTTGGAATCATAGTGAAACCGTTATGTAAACATGTGGACTTAAATCATGTGTGCATGATGTGTGCAAATAAATGAAAAAAGACCAGTTTATATTGTAAATCAAATGAAGAGTTCCAATGTTTTACTGGGCTAAAAGGAAGAACAACACATTGTCTGTATCAGCTGTCTTTTGAGCTGACTATACAGGCCCCTCTTTATTTCAGGCCTGTAGTACTTCATTATTTTTTACAGCTCATTTTTATGGCCATTGGACAAAGAAAAGAATGTCATGTAAAGTCCTGGAACGGATAAAGTTGTAAGTGTTTGTCTTCCTATTTACACAGGTGACAAAGCTCACAGGACTTGTGGAGATGCTCTAATGCACAGAATATATACTGGATTTGGGCTCAGTGATAATGTTTGCTGTGCGCAAGATCAGACTTATTACTTATTTATATGCTGGTTATTCAGCAAAAATGACCAAAATGCTTAAAAGTGTTCAATGGTTTCTTTAAACTGGAAATGCAGCAAACGCAACATGAAAACACCTGGTTAGATCAGCATTTGATGTGGCCTTGAATCACAATTTCTGCCATTTATAGCTTTAATCCATAACAGATGGGAAGCAAATGTGTTCATTAACTAAAGTGCTTAAAGGCAGACAAAAGAAAGAACTTCCTATTACCTGGTTCTCCAACTTCCTGCAATTTGTCATGGGAAATGTTTTAAAACTGCTCACCATTTTATTCTGTCATTTGCTAAGAATACCAGGACAAGGAGGGCTGATGTAGTTCACAAAATGCATTTGTGTGTTATGGATTCATACTTCACCTTTAGGCGATATTCACACGTTTGTTTAAACATGATCGAGCTAGGAGGTTGTGGGGGACTGTTGAAATCATTAGGAAATGCTGGAAGCCAAGTCAGGAAGACCTGACAGCTGCCTGCCCCTCTCAGGAGCGTGAGTCAGTGAAGGGAAACTCCTCTCCCTTGACAGTGAGATGTTTATGGCTGCAGATCATGACAAAGAATTCAATGCACTTGGGTTGCCGCATTTGCAAGAGAACAAAAAGTCAAGTTCAAGTGAATGGGAAGTCATACTTTTCTTAATTCAGACTATTTTTCATTGTCATTTTATATTCGACTCTAATGTACAAGTGCCCTTGCTTGTGGCACCCCTGCTGCCTCAAATGAATTTATCCTTGGCTTGAATTGGGATAAAAATATACTTCAAACTTGTGGACTGTGATTGGAGAATGACAGACTGCAACACAGTCTGTGTGATATGTGAAATACTAATATTATGCAAATTCATGTGCATGAGTTATAATACGTACCCCAGATACCGTTTGGCTCCGTACAGATGTCACATTCATAAAGGAAGGAACTCGTTGGTTCCTAAAGTTAAACCAAATTTTGGTCACAGCACAGCAACTGCAAGCTTACGTTTTTTTTTTTTTTTTTTTAAGGATAGTTTTTGTTTCTAGCAGCTGACTTACACTGGCTTTGCCATGTTCTTACACTCACTTGGAAATGGCTGCGCTGAGTGTGAAGTAAGAGAATGTAACTGGATCGATATCTTGTCTAGTTTCAAGCTCTACAAAATAAAACTTTATACTCATTGCTTCTTAGACGTTTACTATATTGCTTTTTTTTTTTTTTTTTAACATAACAGAAATGAGCAATAATTGTGTAGTTGCCAATGACTGTGAAGGTTCCTATGAAAACTGATGTGGCCTGTTGCATGTTGTCACTATGAACTTCCTTTTATTGTTAAAATCATAATATCATTATAAAATAATTTCCCCCAATATTCAAATGATGGTTTAAATATTACAAAGACAACATGGCATGTCTCTTAGAATGCTCTAAAGTTTTATGGCCTTTATGAATCACTACTTTTGATAACTAATGTTGCCCCTTCGGCCCAACCCGTAGTAGATACTATAAAAATATAGTTTCCAGTGATCTTCCTTCACGCTGTCCTGCTGGAAAATGGCAGCTCATCTGTGGCAAGTCTCTATTGACTCACTCTTATTTTTAAGAATACACTTCACACTAAGTACTGCTCCCTAGTAACATTGTATGAATTAAGCTCCTCTAATATGAAATAGCTGTGATTTATTCTTTTTGGTTACAGGGCGTTTTCCACGGCCAAGCGGGCCATTTGATTTATGACTTTCATCACCCTAGGCACCTCATGTGTAGCTACTTCCTTCACCAAATGATTAAACCATGTTTGATACCACTTGACAGATCCATGACAAAGGTGTTGACCTTCATAGCAAGTTCTTTGCTAGCCATGAGTCATTGTAAGTGAAAAGGTATTCGGTATCTCAGAACACAGCACTTGCTGGATTTGAGACTATTGATCACAAGCAGCTAATGGAGTGCTGAGCAATCAATTTGTGTGAGCGTGTCTCATCAGGTTGCAGCACAAAGTTAAAGTGGGAATGAGTGTCTGAGCTGCACTCTGAGCAAGAAAATCGAAATAATATGTAGTTTACTTATAGGACATTGCTAAGGGCAGCAGTGATGGCAGTTGACAGAGTTTTGCCATCATAGATCTTTGCAGTCACCATGATTAATGAAGCATTATGCAAAAACAACCCAAGATGTGAAAGAGAGACTGTCTTGACAGCGTCAAGGCTTTCAGAGTGGCCTTTCTTCTCCTGGCAGAGCGATGGGCCGCTGTCAACAAAGCAGAGTCTGTTCTAAAGCAGCAGCCACTTTATCAGGCTACTTCACAACACAGGGTTTCCACACTGCTTTCTGGGATGTAAAAGGACGGTCAGAGTTTCCACTCCAGATAAAAATGGTAAATGAGACTGTCAGCTGGTAGCATGGTATGCCACAGCACGGAAGTAAATAACATTGAATCAATGAAAGGGTTTAAAAAGAAGGTGATAGTGAACAAATGTCCTGCCTTTTAAAGAATATGTTAAAGGAAGAGGATCTTGTGTTGTGAGTTTCAGTCCTGGTTAAGTTCTGCTTTAAGTTTTATATTATTGTAAATTGAATATTTTTGGGTTTGGCCTGTTGATCAGATTAGAAACATTTTCACTATCTTATAAGATATTATATAGAAAACTACAAGTCTAAAACCAATGGGAAAAAAGAGAAAAGACACAGGAGTTAAAATAATCTTAACTAATGCTAAATTTGGTTGATGTTGACTTGGATGGTATCTTGAGTATCTGATAGAAAATCACAGCAGTGGCTGGAAATAGGGAAGATGACCAGGGATCACCAACTGCATGACAACAACAGCCATAAACTTGGGTCACTGTTCTATTTTTGCAGGGAATTGTTTGGATCACTGTTTAGCTATGGACTCTTTTGAACTCCAGACAGCAGGAAGAGGCTCCACAGGGAGCAGGAAAAGCAAGACAGCAGTGACCTGTTGAATTCAGTACAAAGAGCCTCAACCATGCTTGCTTTAAGACACTCCTCACACAATGCTTTGAGGAGAATATGAGTCAGTACTTGTAAATTGCAGCTCTTATTCGGCTTTTGGCCTCCACATTGTTCACCTATAGCACAGCCAGTCTGTCTTTTGTTTAATCTAGCTCATGTCTAAACATGACTTGTCACTCATAAATCTTCGTGTTGTCTTAAAAAGCTTCAGATTTTCTTCTCTTGCACAAGCGAATGATTGAAGTTTTTCAGTCAGAACTGCAGTATGCCTTTGAGACGGTGTTCAGGATCCAATGCTAGTATGTCAACAGTATGGCAATGTCACAAGCTACAGGGGTCCCAAAATGACTTTCTTGGCTGACCAAAAGCCAAAAAAGGCTATGGTATAAATCTGATGCATGACTAGAATATGTATGGGTGCGAACTGTAGGCTTAGATGCCTCTTGTTATGGACAGTCGCCCTGCTACGCTGTGTGGGCGGGAGAGAGCAAAGACATCGGTTACTGCTCAGCTAAAAACAATTTGATCTGAACAACATGCCAACCGCAGAGGGGGCCATCAACTGGAAAAGAGAATACACTGTTGAGTGTAACTTTAACTTTCATGCTACCCTGAGACATGCCAGCACACGGAGAACATCCAAACTGAGGCGATAATACTAACTGCTGCACCACCATGCTGCCATGTAATAGAAAGTGTGTACACAAAATTATTTTGAAAGAACACCAGCCAGCGGGAGAAAACCCAACTGTTTGTCTAGTAATGGTACAGCATTATGATGTAGTCACAGCCTGTTCAACAGACTGTTGGAGTGATCACCCACCCTTACAATTCATCCAGTCACTTGCAGACATTTGCATTATAGCTGTTTATGAAAAACAAATTTTGTTGCTTCCTCTGTCCTCACGTTGCTGTGCACTATGTAGCAGTGGCCTGTGACCTTTAGTTGAACAGGAAAGAATGGCTTTGGTTGTGGTTTTTGGCTTTTGTTCAGAGCCATTTATTGGTAGAAACCGAGGGTGGCATATGTACACTGCCACCCCCGTCTGAGATGAACACCCTCCGCTAAACTCAGCTTTTACTTTCACACAACCTTTGGTCCTAATTTATAGCCTCTTTTTTACCCAGAGTCCTTTTGGTCCTTTGAAAGCAAGTGAAGAGATGCGAGTCTGCTTTGCTCCATTTCAGACTCCACGTCAACCATCTGGAATGGCTCTGCTTCTGCCTCTAGTCAGACATGTTGACTGCTCACAACAGCATCAAAACTAAATTCTGAATTACCAAAATAAAAGCACAATCAACTTTATTTTACAATAACATTATCTGTTATTGTAACTAAAGTCAAGTAAAGCAGATCGCTTTGCTGCACAGTGTTGTACCTGCTAAGTTCAATACATAGAAGCATGTTGAAAATGTTACACATAGTTGTTTGACAAAAAGGTAATCTCTCATATTGTGTTACATTTGCTGCAAAAATAATTTAGATGTTGAAAGGAAAAACTGACATCTCCACATTGGGCAGGGATGCAGCTCATTTCACCCAGTCAGTGTGGTCCATGTCCCAGTCTGAATATGCACATTATCCCTCACCCGTGGTAGTCTGACATGGGTGAATAGTGATTTCCCACAACGCTGAGGTCATCGTGGGGGAGGTGAGTCATTTTGGCATTTGAAGGAGAGGAGTTCAGCTGCTTTACACATTATAACTGTGTTGAGGCCTGGCATCCCCCCAGCAGCTGTCTCGTTGAAATAATGGACAAGTTAACTGGACATCAGTGTGGAGTACTGAATGATTAAAGACAAAACTCCCATAGGAGGAAAGTTGTGGTAACAGAGTTTTATTCATGCCTGTGACATGCTATTAATGTAAAAAAAAATCAGCTCATGTTGCATAAAACCTTTGTAATGGATCTCAACTTAAAACATTGCTGAGCAAGTCGTAATGGTATCAACTCTTCTCAAACTTTGGGCTGGGAGCTTAAGGTGTCGACTGACGCAAAATCCTCATGACTGATGAACTAGTCATCGGGGCTAAGGATGGGGTGGTGGGTGTATCCTGTCTCGACTCATCTGTTTGTCAGCCACTGGTTCCACCTTTTCAAGTTGCTAAATATAATACAGTAACTAAGTAGCTTGTCATTAATAAAGACTGTGCAGCATCTTTCGACCTTTGGATGAGACAAAGGCAAAGACTTTGACCAAATGCATTTTTTTCTAACTTTCATGCTTTTAAAGGACCTAGGTAAAAAGACAAGCTTGGCTTTGAATGTTGGTTTGTTTATATGGCTGAAAAAAAATTACAAGACCAAACATGATACCAACCATGATGAAACTACAAGGTGGATTAATACATTTGAGTTTACACCAAACACACACTTTGACACTAAAACATAGTAAGCACTGCTTGGACACTTTTTTTTCTTCCCTTGATTTACACTTTTGTTTATCCATTTGGTTGTACATTACTGTTTTGTTTGCTCGTGATATCTGTGATGTTGCATCAAATGACTATGAATCCATTTTTACTCAAAGTGCATGTGTCTTCCAGGTGGGGAAGGAGACAGTACAGACCACAGAGGACCAGATCATGAAACGGGACATGCCACCGGCTTTTATCAAGTAAGCACAACAGGATCACTTTGCATACCTCAAATTCACACAATGGCAAAACATCTCAGATGTTTTTAGATGAAGTGATTCTCTCTCTACAGGATGTGGAACCCACTAGCCCCTCTCTTTGGCTCTCTTTCTCTCTTTATCTGCTGCAATAATGGCTGGTTGTGCCCAAGCAAAGGTCAGACATGGCATGTTAAGTGCCTCGGAGCCTCGCCCTGGTGTAACATATACTTTTTTTTGCCCAGGGAGTCACCAATTTACCCTAAAAGCAAAGGGCCACAAATTCATACTACAAATGTCTTGCATACATATGAGCCATTGGCTGCTGCTGCTTTTCATTTATGTTGAAATGCAAAACAGACACAATAAAAGCTTGTGTTGATGTAGAAAAGGAGAGATGTATGTATTTGCACTGGTTTCCCTGGCTGACTCAACATCAGCTTGATCATTAACTTGTGCCCAGCTGCTGTCTGTCCAGATTACAGTTTCACCCTTGCCTATTACACGAGGGTTTACATTTGTGGTAGGGTGAGGCCAATCCTGGGAGCCCCCCCAAGGTCAGGGATGAAATGCATTGGCAGGCAGGGGTCATGAGGCTCAACACATTTGGCGCCTCAAAGTCACATTGTCACCCTGTCGTCATCCATCAGCACATCACTGGAATGCCTCTCCTTCACTAAATATAGTGTCTGTCAGGGTCCGGTGAATGCATGGCTGTTTCTCACTAGTGCACGTTAAAGGACACTGCTGGCTGACTGTGCAAAGACACACACACACACACACACCCCCTCAAGACCGACAGCCACGATGTCATTCACATATGTTAGCCTTTATCTTTATGGAGAAAAATGGAAAGTGAGTTCCTCTCATTTGGCTCATTTTCAATGTGGAAAATAGCAATAACAATCCCCTGTTACCGTGGCAACATATAACCTGTAGGCAAAATAGGAAATTAGTACTGCGTTGGAACTACAACCTGTGTCATTCCTTGGCTTGTTTCCTGTTTCTTTGTGCAATATGGCGGTTATGATAAAATGCAGGTGGCATGTATGACACTAAGTCAAAGGACTGAGCCTGCAGTTTTTGCTGCTCTGTAGGTCACTGAGTGCATCACTCCCAGGAGACAATTCTCAATCTTGTTCATTTTTGTGAAAGCAGCATTTAATCTGGGCAGAGGTCAGCCACAATGTTGAGGTCTGCTGAGGTTTGAGTTACATCCTGACACCAACTTCTCTGTCAGGAGACATACTGGTACTGCACATGTGGATAAAGTTGGTTTTATTAATAGAAGTAAAATTCACAAATTTGTCTCCTTGCAATCTGCATGACACTGGACATCCTATATGTCTACACCATCGAATTCTTGTCTGTAAAGGTCTTTTAACTTTAACCCAACCCCCATCAAGACTCCTGTTGTGTCTTCCATTTTGTGAGGCAACGGTTCAGGCAAACATGTTCTTAGGAGTCCTCAAATTTAGACTTTTTATTGAAATACTACTAATCAAAAATTATCCTTCAAACTCTATTCATTTTGCTTTTTCTTACAGTTCCTTTTCAGAGTGATTGCTATACCTCAACACATTTACATGTTGTTTGTGAAACCATTTTGTTTTGATGCGTTAATAATCTCCCCAAAAAATTAGCTCCACGAAGAAAGTTCCATTTTAAATGATCTGAAATGGACTTAAAAGCAGTTTAAACATATCAATACATAAAGTTGAGTATTAGTACATATACTCCTAAAGCTTACTGTTTTAGTTGGACACATCTAATAATGCTGAAAGGAAACTGCTGGTCAGTGTGAAGATGACTAGCCATAATCCCCAAGTTAACATAGAACTGTATCTATATTTTTTCAGGCTTTGTCATAGTTGAAGGTGTCAACCCTGTTTCAAAATTAACATCTATATAGAGAAGCATCTCATACTCAGCTTTCATATTGAATTTGCTTAAAATGTGATTAAAAGCATATAAGAAGAGCAAATTGGACAAAATCACGTTTTTGATGGGAGTGTGTTATAGCTAGCTCTGTCCCCAAGCTTCCATCTGTTTTGCTGTAGGCAATTTGCTGTTTCCATGTGTACTCTCCATCTGGCTTTTGGAAAAGCACTGTATCATCAGCATGACTTGTTTTTGAAGGGTTTTTTTCCCACTAGTCCTCAAATATATCATCTTATGATTTCAACAGAGTGGAGAATGCATGCACTAAGCTGGTGCAGGCTGCTTCCATGCTGAAAGCCGATCCATACTCTGTTCCTGCTCGGGATTACCTCATTGATGGCTCCCGGGGCATCCTCTCTGGGACATCTGACCTGCTCTTGACCTTTGATGAGGCAGAGGTATTTATTCATTTATTTCATATTTACCAAATTGACTTGAAAAGATGCCAAATGCACAGAGAAGATGGACTTGAAAAGAAAATGTCAGTCAACATGTCAGCAAACTATTGGTGTAGCCAATGTCATTGTCTTCTGTCATATGTTTTTTAAGTATGCTAAAATAAAATCAGGAAGCACAGTTTATGATAAGGTTGTCTGCAGTATGTGACCTTTTTTTTTTTTTTTTTTTTTTTTAAACTGTCAAATGTCCTGTTTCTGACATATCTACGTCATGCTGCCTAATTAAATCTGATTGGTTACTAATAATTTGTTTGTTAGTATGGAAAGCTGACAAATACAACAACATAGCAAATACAGCTTGTAACCATGTTTGTGGTTGTAGCATTGATTTTTTTTATTTTTTTATTTTATTTTATTTTTTTTTTATGAGCATTTAGGAGCTAGAAGGGTTTAATATCTTTTTAATAGACACTGGAGCATGGCAGAGGTCTGCTGCCACTGGGCTTTCTGGTATGAGGACACTATCATTCCTGCTTTCCTCTCGGGCACTTTAATGCTAATAAAAAAGAAAGTGAGTTAGATAAATGTGGCAGACATGCCCATGGAACTTACACTAACTTAATATTTCTCCCACAAACACTTCTGAAATCGTAGACCAGGCAGGGATATCATCTATCAGGCCAATCCTCCTTATTCTCTCAGGGATGTAAAATGGAAAAGTTGCAGGTCAGCTCTCTGTTAGCAGATATCAGACAGGCGTCCCAGCGCTGTCTGCAGCAGTCAGCAGTGCCATCATTTTTTTCAAATGCAGCTCAGGGATCACTTTGGACCAAATAAAGCTGTAGTGAAAGAGGCTGGAATGTCAGTAGGCAGCATTGTCAGGGTGTAATTAGAGAGAATGTGAATGGGAGCAGGGATGGGGGGAGGGCGAGAGCGCTGTGTTTGCATAATCACTTTTCTGTGGAAATGCATCTTTTTTTTCTTCTTTTTTTTTTAATTGTTGTTTTATCAAACCACTATCACAGGTTCGCAAAATCATCCGCGTATGCAAAGGCATCCTTGAGTACCTGACAGTGGCAGAGGTGGTGGAGTCTATGGAGGACTTGATCACCTACACAAAGAACCTAGGACCAGGTTAGTCTGCTGACACAGTGGCAGGTTGGGTTACTTCACTCAACTCCTGGCTGCACAGCATCTGACAATAGTGTCTTAGTAGACAGATTCCTGGTGTATCGTTTTAAAACAATTTGGCTTTCAGATGTCCAAACATTCAAATTAGTTTTAAGGAGTACTAATGAAGTAAAAGTGCAATGTGATGTGCTAGGAGCCCAAGACAATAATTTACACTGTACCTCACCTTAAAAGCAGAAACACCTTAATGTAGAAATTGCAAGTACAAACCCTGTGTGCACAATGTTTGTTACTCTGAATAATAATTGTAAAAACTTTCAAGCTCTTTTTATAGTGCCCAGGATAGTAAAAAGGAACAAATCAGAGTTCCTCAGAAATTGGCGTTTTGAAGGAACAAATCATATATCTTTTCTTTCCCAAATGAAATGTTGTACTCAAGCTACAAATTAACCTCTAACACCAAATGACAAATGTACTGGAGTCCAACATGCCTCACTGAAATTCTCATCAGAAGAAAAACTATGTAAATATTGAAGTTCCAGTTTTATAAATTTCACTCCAAGTAGATTATTTGCTTGTATGTACTAAGTTTCTTTTCTACACACTTTTTTGTCACGTGTGTCCAGGCATGACAAAGATGGCTAAGATGATAGATGAGAGACAGCAGGAGCTGACCCACCAGGAACACCGTGTGATGTTGGTCAACTCAATGAACACAGTCAAAGAGCTGCTGCCCATCCTCATCTCAGGTAACCCTTACGTTCCTACAGCAGAGATTTACCCAGATTATACCTTTTTCTAGTTTCTAGTTTTTTACATTTTTCTTTTTCACATAAAGCAAAGATTGGGGCACACACTCTACAAACATTATTACAGATTATTACACATTATTCTACTTTGTATTTCAGGTATAAAAATATTTGTGACAACCAAAACATCTGGCAGCCATGGTGTGGAGGAGGCCCTTAAGAACCGTAACTTCACTGTGGAGAAGATGAGCGCGGAGATAAACGAGATCATCAGAGTTCTGCAGCTGACGTCCTGGGATGAGGATGCCTGGGCCAACAAGGTACATACCATTGATTATGTGCTTTTATCTCAGTTTGTCTACAGCCCCAAAGGCACATACACACACTCTTATTATAAACATGAATGAAGAATAAGAGGCAGCTTAGTCTTTGAGCTACTCATTGTTTCATTTTTTTTGCATTCTTTGTGAATCACAACTGGAAGCCGTATTCATACCAGCAAAAACTGTACCGTCACATACTCCCAGAATTCTTGAGCAAGATGCTGCAGACCGAAGAGATTATCAAGTGATGTTATTTTAATTTGGTGTACCAGCCCCCCCCATCTTTGTTTTTCGCACCTTGTTTCATCAGGAAGAGCCTATTGTAGTTGGTAGGCATAAGTAAGTAGGCATGCTTGAACTTTCTCTGTCTTTATGTACCTGTTTAAACCCCCGGCCCTTTTTATGTTTTTCTGCTCTGCACGTCCAGCTTTTTCTCTGTGCCAACACTCTCCTGGCAGCTTTATATGGTGCCCTTTTTTTCTGTTGACACTTTTTTGTTGGTCTCAGTTGGTATGTCCAGTTAAACATTTGTATTTATGTCGTTCTTCCTTTCTTTTTACCATTTCTTTCTACCTTCACTCCCTGTAGAAGGTAAGCCTTACTTCTCTTGGGCCTTGGTTGTGCAGCGGCATGTCTGACAGATGTGTGTGCTGTCTTGTGCTTTGTGGTGCCATTGTTTGCTTTTTAGCAGCAGGACCATTGTGAGGTTAAAGTGTTAGGTCTTAACAGGATACATTTTCAGTTTGAATATTGTTGTTTTGCTATTAGAATGGTGTTTATTGAAAGTATGGAGCAGGTTGACTTGCAAAAACATTGATCCGTGTAAAATGTATTTCTCTTTTTGGTTTTGTTTTGGTACATAGCATGACAATGTATCAATATCTGTGTGTCCTCCTCCTAAGCCCTTAAACCTCAGCATATTGGCCTCATTCTGTCTGGATATTGACTGAGCTGACTCATGCACTATTGATTTTAGTGTCATTAAGGAGAGTTCTTAGTTTTCATGTCTCTTGACCAGGATTACTGGTCAGGTTTCTCCTGATCAGTAATCTTTAACAGCCCCAGGAGGAGGACACAGAGAACAACTGATATGGATTTTGGTGTATAAAACTTTTTGTTCAGTTTGATCACAGAACTTATTTACATTAACACTGAGACTATCCTATCATTTAATTGTTCTTCATCACTAATGTCTTAACTACATTCATTCTAATTCTTCAGCAACACTACTCTGAAGATCATTGCAGCCATATCAAAATGCATGCTCCTTACAGCTGATAATCACAATAATCAGTCACACAGTCTATTCACTTCTCATGTTGCTGTTTGCTCACACCAAGAAACCGGCACCTCAACAAGTTTGAACAGGGAACTAATGCGTTCGTGCAGCATTGGTGATGTAACTCCCCCCCCCCTCTACTTCCTTGTTGTTGTTTTTTTTTTTTTTTTCCTTGTTTTTGCACCTCCATTGTCAGCCCAGTTACTCCACACTCCCTGCCATGCAAACAAACCTGCCTGCTGCTGTGTTTGTTTTTGACAGTTTGAATGTTGCAAAGGTTCAGACTTGTTTGTTCTGAAATGGCAAAATTTTCATTGAACTCTTTCTGTGATGATGATTCAAGCTGCATCATGAAGAAGTGTGTTTTCTCAACTCCTATAGTTGCACCACAGAATGCAAACTCACTTAAACACTCATTCATCCACCCAGATCATCTTTGTTGCTCCATGTCCTAAAGGACCCTGCTTTTTTTTTTTTTTTCAGACTTCAACAATGAGTGGAATCATTGTCAAGTCAACTGCTGTTGACTGTTGTATTTCCATCCTCTCCGATTGAGATACAATGGAGAGTTGTTTGGATTTTTATAACATTACATGCTCATTATTGATTATGGGAAAGAGTGATGGAAACAGCATGCCCTGTGTGGTTGTACCTTACAGATGTGAAGTGACTACAGTGATGCTGTACATGGATTTGCTGTATATTTTGCTGGAAAAACTAAACAGCAGGTTTAATTAATGCAATGCAGAGAAGTTCTTGAGTGAGCAGAAATCAGAATCTAGAAGATTTGATTCTGAGAAAGGAGTATATGTATGTGTGTGTATATATATTTATCACATTTAATTCACATTTAATTCTTAACATGAAATTCCTGTGTCCCATGTTGAAAAATCATATTGTGTTTTATAGAGAGAATGTGAATACATGGTACCTTATTTAGATTTCTTTGGATTCATAGATTCCCTTCAAGTTATTTATTGACTCTGTCTTTTAAATATGAAGGACACGGAGGCCATGAAGAGGGCTCTGGGGCTTATTGATTCAAAGATGGCTCAAGCTAAGAACTGGCTGAGGGATCCAAATGCCCAACCAGGTAATAAACCTGTCCTCAACCTTTAATTATCCCCTCTGCTACTAATCACAATGCTGAGCTGATAACATAATTGAATTTATTGACACATCTGTCCATTCATGGCACTCTCCTAGGGGACGCAGGTGAGCAGGCCATTCGACAGATCCTTGATGAAGCGGGGAAAGTCGGTGAATTGTGTGCTGGGAAGGAGCGACGAGATATCTTGGGCACAGCCAAGACTCTGGGCCAGATGACTGACCAGGTCTCGGAAATGCGGGCCAGGTGTGTTGGTCCTTTTTGTCACTATAATAGGATAACTCACCATATATTTCACACAGTTCATGTCTCTTTCTCCACTAGAGTCTGTCATTTAATTTTTATTGGCTATTTGTATTGATAGGTGCTTTTTTTGTGTATTTTTGTGTTTGTGTGTGGGTAATGCAGTTTCCATCCACAAAGGGTAGCTGATATATGGCAGTGCATTACAGGGCGTTACTGTGTGTAAAAGTGGAAGTGATTTCCCTCTGATAGGAAATCTGACTTTCACCAGGGACCCTGATTCATGCTTCATTAAAAGCAGCTGTCTGGTATGAATCCATAATCTACTTTAACCCCAGTTGTGTTACTCCTCTGAAAATAAATCATTACATTGTGAGCCTTGTCAAGATATGGAGGCTTAAAGTGTGGAAAGACCATTTTCAAAGAGGAGCATCATAAGACTTAAGCTTTAGAGCAGCAGTCACAAACCTTTTTGAGCCCAAGATCCCTGAACAAAGGCAGGAGCTATCTATTAAAAGCGTCGAGACAAAAGCCAAAACACTTCCACCTCAAGGCCTTTTTTGGAGGCAAACTCTGGTATATTAATCTGAACTGTATGTCACACCACAGATTCTTACCAATAGGGAGAATATTGCATTACTCAATAAAGATGGCTTCTTCTCCCTCATTAGTCGAAATAGTTTTCCTTTTTAACTAATCTTATGTGTGACTCTCATGCTGCTATGACAGCACTTGACTGATTCGAGGAGGAAGGGGCTAAGAAAGTGTCAAAATCAATCAGGCAAAAGGCGATTGTATTATTTTTCCTGTTTTTTTTACAATCTACCAAGAAAGTCCAGAAGATGTACTGGTCGCTCTCGTTAGGCGGGTTGGGGACCTTGGCTTCAGAGTTAGCGTGAATACTAGAGAACAGATGTCCAAAATTCGTGCATGTGTGGCCTTTGAAAACATTGTGATGCTGGGAAGTATGCTATTTGTGTGTTCTTTGTCTGCTCCAGAGGTCAGGGGGCATCTCCAGCCGCCATGCAGAAGGCTCAGCAGGTTTCCCAAGGCCTTGATGTGCTAACTGGAAAGGTGGAAAATGCTGCTCGCAAACTGGAAGCCATGACTAACTCCAAGCAGGCGATAGCCAAAAGGATTGATGCTGCACAGGTGAGTCCTTAAGCATTTCACCAAAGAGATATTCTTCACACAAAACGTGGATTAAACCTCACAGTGAATGTTTTCAATGGGATTTTTAGAGTTTTTATGTTTCATTTCCATCTAGAACTGGCTGGCAGACCCTAACGGTGGTCCAGAAGGAGAGGAAAACGTCAAGGCCCTGCTTACTGAGGCCAAAAAGATCGCAGACATGTGCGAGGATCCCAAAGAAAGAGACGACATTTTGCGCTCCATTGGAGAGATTGCTGCCATGACTGCCAAGCTCTCTGATCTTAGAAGACAGTACGTCGGAGAAATTACATCCTTTTATTCCATGTCGGTTCTTTAGGATTGAAGCTTACCGTACTTAATACTTAATTCCATCTTTATTAGATGTTTTTCAGTAATAAGATTTCATGACATGATGCAACTATTTATCACTGTTGCTATGAAACAGTGTTGGTGTCATATATTGATACAGAAAGTAAGAACTTTGGGTACAATACTCTGAATGAAGTTGGCCTTAAAAATTATTCTCTGCAGATAAATCAGGGAGGTTTTTCATCTGTTCTTTTTTTTTTTTTCTACAGTTATTCTCCTCTAGTTATCGCTGAAAATGAATGGCTAGCACTAAGGAACCTTTCATAACAAGGCTTTTTTTCCCGAGGGTCAGATTTCATACTATAATTTAAATGTTTCTTTTGGTCTTCACCTCAAACTATAAAAATTGACATTTGACTGAATTTTTGGTCCAGAGTTGGACTAAAAATGCACTGTCAGGGTGTTTTTAGTCAAACTGAGTAATAGTTTCTGGCACTCGAGCTTTAGCAATTCTCTAACCTCATTACAGCCATATCTATATGAAACTCAATACCTCAACTCACTTTTCCTGTTTATAATTTCCTTATAGGGGTAAAGGTGATACTCCTGAGGCCAGAGCTTTGGCTAAACAAATTGCAACAGCTCTGCAGAACCTGCAATCCAAGACCAACAAAGCTGTGGCCAACAGCAGACCTGCAAAGGCAGCTGTTCACTTGGAGGGAAAGATAGAACAGGCTCAGCGCTGGATTGACAATCCCACCATGGATGACAGTGGCGTTGGTGAGACCTCCCCCTTTCCTCACCAACCTCCTCGTCACTCTCTATCTTTGTCTTACACTCCTTTACATTCCTTCCACTGCTCCTGTGGCTAAATTAGACCAAACACTTTATTTACCCTATGCTTTTTACTGTACTTGACATGCTGCACCAGTCTTTCCAATAGTATTGCTTTAGTCTTTGGTTTTGGCTGGTCTTCTTTAAACCTGGACATCATCTTGCATATTTACAACAAGCTTGCTCTGTGAATATTTGGTTCCCACAATATAATGGCGGAAACGCTTTCCTCAAAGAGGCAGCATGAAATACCACCATCAGTTTACTGTCACTGAACCAGCTAGCAATTTTCAGTCGATGTCATTTATCGTACAAGACCACCAAACATTATTTCATACAAGCTTTATCCCTAGATTTGGGATTACTGTTTCTACTGTCTCACAAGTGTTTTACATGTATAAATTTGTGCATGTGTTTCCAGGCCAGGCAGCCATCCGCGGCCTGGTGGCAGAGGGCCGCAGGCTGGCCAATGCTCTGCCAGGGCCATACAGGCAGGAGCTGCTGGGTAAATGTGAGCAGGTGGAGCAGCTCATGGCTCAGCTGGCTGACCTGGCCGCCCGTGGCGAAGGAGACTCCCCACAGGCACGTGCCGTGGCTCATCAGCTCCAGGAGGCATTGAAGGTAAGACAGCCCGTGCACAGTGCCATTCCCATTTGATCCTTGAGCTTCATGTTGATGGATTAGGAATCATTCATTCAGTGAAACACCTCCCTCTGCTGGTTATAAGTGGTGGAAGAAATACAAACCACCTAATTACACCACATATACCTCAGTGGCCTGCTACCGGAAACAGATAAGCACTTGAAGATGAATTAATGAATGAATGAAACCTCATTGGGGCAGTTTTCTTACATAGGAATATATATCTATCTAAAAATCTGAATCAGGTTTTTTAGAGTTCCTTAAAAGTCTGAATATGTTCTGTTAAGCTCAATATGGGCAAGATAAATACAATCAATCACAAAAAATATTATGAACCTAAAGGTATAAGTTATATTATTCTCACTGCAATAAGGTGACGTGAAAGAAATCTAAATATTAAAAAAAAGCCTCCAACTGCATGTTTTGCACAATTTACATACTGTACACATGCACTGAAGATTAATCCACAAGTTTTATAACAATTTTATTAGTAGACATTTATCTTGAGAAATGCAATAAAATTGTATTTACATGCTGTTCTGTTTTATATCACTCGTAAAATACATCTGATCATTAGTTGCCACACTAAATGTATTTCATTTGCATCATTTCATTTGAATTTATTTGATTTGATATCAGAGACACCACAGACGTGCTGGCTGTTTGTAACATCTATTTGTCCTCCACCCAGGACTTGAAAGGAAAGATGCAAGAAGCGATGACTCAGGAGGTGTCTGACATCTTCAGTGACACCACCACCCCCATCAAGTTATTGGCAGCGGCTGCCACGGCCCCCTTAGACATCCCCAACAGAGATGAGGTCAGTGGTAAAGTCACTTCCCTCCTCACTGTGATCTCATTACACTGAGCCTCCTTCAGTGTTTTGTTATTTTTATTGGCAGGGTTGTGTATTCTTTCTAACTGCCCTGCTGTGTAATTGTTTTCATTGATCATGTGTAGGTCTTTGAGGAGAGAGCAGCTAACTTTGAGAATCACGCCAATAAACTTGGCACCACAGCAGAGAAGGCTGCTGCTGTCGGCACTGCCAACAAGAGCACGGTGGAGGGAATCCAGGCTGCTGTCAAGTCAACAAGAGATTTAACACCACAAGTAAATCATTTTTCTGTTTATATCATTTGCTTTATGTGTCTGCCAGAGGTTGCGCTAGACTTTTTCATTGTCCATTGACGGACAGGTAAAAAAAAAAAAAAAATCTGTCATAATCTATTTTATCTGTCAATTAAATTTTTGTTTTTTAATTATAATAAAGACATAGTCAATAGCATTTAATTTTCATTCATTCGTTTTTAATGCAAATTCAATTAGAACAAACTAAATGATGCACTTAAAAAGGCATGAGAGAAAACATTCATCATGTCCCCACAGTGACATCGGTGGCCACTAAAAACATCAACTGTGACGATATGCGGAAATGAACAATGCAGTTTTACAAAATTAAATACTTGCAATTAAAATATGAAGAAACGTTGCAAGAAATCAGCTGAATTTAACTCACTTCACTTGCTGCAGCCTGAACTCAATCTCATTCACACCTTCCTCCTGTTGAGCATGGAGTGAAACAGGGTGCCTGCTAGTGCTTAATCAAATGTGTCAAGTGAGGTTGCTGCAGAGGTGATTGTCATTAAATTTTATACCTTTGCCTCGGACAGACGACTTCTCGTGGCTGTTTTCATATTGTTCTGAAGTAATTGCAACCTGTCAAAATGACAGATGGCCTTCAGATTTGTCTGTCAAATCTTAAAAAAATCCATCAATGACGGAGAATTCTCTGTTAACGCTACCCCTGGTGTCTGCCCTCCACTCTGCATCAGCCTGTCAAACGTTTGTTTCTCAAGCCATGTCTTGATCTGACAAGTAATAACTGGGAATGTTTTTTTAGGTGGTATCTGCAGCTCGGATTCTGCTCAGAAACCCTGGCAACCAAGCTGCATATGAACATTTTGAAACCATGAAGAATCAGTGGATTGACAACGTGGAAAAAATGACAGGTGTGTCACTGTAAAGTTGTTGCTAATTTTGTGATCCTTATTTTCAACCCTCTGGCAGAATGTCTTTAACACGTTCTGGATGTTTAGGCTTGGTGGACGAGGCCATCGACACCAAATCGCTACTCGATGCCTCTGAGGAGGCCATCAAGAAGGACCTGGATAAGTGCCGTGTGGCCATGGGCAATCACCAGCCTCAGATGTTGGTCGCCGGTGCCACCAGCATTGCCCGCCGGGCCAACCGTATCCTCCTGGTGGCGAAGCGTGAGGTGGAGAACTCAGAGGATCCTAAATTTAGGGAGGTGGTGAAGGCTGCATCTGATGAACTGAGCCAGACAATTTCTCCCATGGTGATGAACGCTAAGGCGGTAGCTGGAAATATCCAGGATCCAAGTATGCTGATGTTGCTCACAGACTTAGATTTTTATCTTATATGACTGTGGAACAGTCTGAATAGTGTTAATGTGTTTGTGTTGATCACCAGGTCTTCAGAAGGGGTTTTTGGACTCTGGTTATAAGATTCTTGGTGCTGTAGCGAAGGTCAGGGAGGCCTTCCAGCCACAAGAACCAGACTTCCCACCACCTCCTCCTGAACTGGAGCAGCTCAATGTAAGTCTTCTGCACTTTGCCTTTTTTATGTAAAGGTTTGTAGTGGAGACAAAGAAGAAACAGGTGAAATCAAACCAGAGCAGATGAAGGCTGTTGTTGAATTTGAATAAGTCTTTTATTTGGTCTAAAAAAACTTTTGCCAAACCTTAAACACTTTGACTGGTCCTTGTAGCTTAACGATGAGGCAGCACCACCCAAGCCTCCACTTCCAGAGGGTGAGGTTCCTCCCCCCAGGCCTCCACCTCCAGAGGAGAAGGATGAGGAGTTCCCTGAGCAGAAGGCCGGTGATATGGTCAATGAGCCCATGATGGTGGCTGCCAGGCAGCTCCACGATGAGGCCCGCAAATGGTCCAGCAAAGTAAGCAAACCCAGAAATAAGACTTTAATTATATATCTCTGTGCTACAATATTGATCCTGTTCGATCTCACAGGGAAATGACATCATCGGTGCTGCCAAACGAATGGCTTTGCTCATGGCCGAGATGTCGCGTCTGGTGCGTGGAGGCAGTGGAAACAAACGTGCCCTCATCCAGTGTGCCAAGGACATCGCTAAGGCTTCTGATGAAGTCACACGCCTGGCTAAGGAAGTGGCCAAGCAGTGTACCGACAAGCGTATCCGGACCAACCTGCTCCAGGTCAGATTGGTTGTCTCTTGGTAATTATACTTGTTTTAGTGTTGTTTCTGTTCCCTCAGTTGACTGTCTGATTCTGTTTCAGGTGTGTGAACGCATTCCCACCATCAGCACTCAGCTCAAAATCCTTTCCACTGTCAAGGCCACCATGTTGGGTCGTACCAACATCAGCGAAGAGGAGTCCGAGCAGGTACGCTGAGTGTTTTTTCTTTTATGCCGTTGTTTCATTCATAATTCAGTGTCCCTCATCACTAAGTGTCTCTCCATTTCTCCTTCACAAGGCTACTGAGATGTTGGTCCACAATGCTCAGAACCTGATGCAGTCTGTGAAGGAGACAGTCAGGGAGGCCGAGGCAGCTTCCATTAAGATCCGGACAGATGCAGGTTTCACCCTCCACTGGGTCAGGAAGACCCCCTGGTACCAGTAAGAGGAGGGCCACTGTTTCTCTGCCTCACGCTGGTTCTGTCCAGGAGGACAATGATTGGACAGATACATTCTTTATTGGAGCAAATTATATGAGTGCCCTTCACGCTAATATGGACAAAGTTTCTCCATTAGTCTCATGTCCTGTCTGTAACAGTTGCTGTTCTAGAAGAATGTAAACAATGGGACTATCAGTACGAGCTATGGGTTAGATTCTTACTGGGAATTTTTTTCTAAAGTGTGTAAGAAGTATGTTTTAAAGCTTATTTTGACAAATCCCAGGAATATATATTTTTGATTAGTGGTTGAATTTCATATAATGTAAGGTTGATTGTATTTGGTCTCTTCTAGACATAAACCGCATTAAGTTAAATTTAAATGAGAGTTTCTCAAGAGACATTTTTATATCTTTGTACTGATACTTTTATTATCACTATTATTCATTCACCTTTCCTAGGGGAAGCACATTATGTTTAGGAGTTATTACAAGTACAATATAGGCCTATGCTCAGCACACACTAAATATATTAAGTGGTATTATGTCTGTTTACACAATCTTTGATTATCACAAGTGAAAGAGAAGCACTGTTCCTCATTTTACATTTTGTAACGCAATTGCAATAATGGTTATTTTCTTCAAACTTCTGCCAAAGACAGTCTGCCATGATCTTTGAAAGTAAACTTGTCTTTCTTTGGTCAGCAAATGAGTTTAAGGGCTAGTTATTTAGATGAGCTAATTCAACAAATAACTACAGTTTCTACAGCAGGTAAAAATGGATTGTTTGGAAGCTTGCATTCAGCTCATTCTGCATACAGAATGTTTTGTTTCACATGTTGCTTTGAGATTACATGTAATAAACAGGCTTGTGCAGGCGCTCAGTTTGCTGGCTGGCTCTGCCAACAGGAACGGATATCACTTTATTTTCATTACACAATGCTCTTTTTGCAGGTTTTTCACAAAACCTCCCTGTTCTTCTACTGTAGGAAGACACATCAACAAAGCGGATGGAGATATTTGCAGAAGATGGGCTGCAGCGAGTCACAGAGCAGAGGGGGGGGGGGCGTGAGAACTCCAAACTGAATAATATTAGTTTGGGACATGAACACAAGCTGTTACCTCCATGGAGTGATTTAAGAAGAACCGCTATGGTGCTGATGAGAGAGAGCTCATCACAATCTTTATTACTGTTGTGACAATGTGTAGCGTTAAAAGTCTTTTTTTGCTTATAGTTGCAGAAGTGCTCAGTATTTCCACAGTTGAGGGTGGACCCTGCCCTCACTGGCTGCCACCTGATATTGGCTCCAGCCCCCTATGACCCTGATGGATAAGTGGTAAAGTTAATAGATGGATGAACTAGAACTTAAATTATGAAAAGCGTTTTCTATATACAAGTGACCAGAGGTTGTTACTGGAATCGCATCATCTTCAAGGCAAATCACTGGAGTGTGTAATCAATCCATAAAAGGGTTATATTGGTGTAAAGGCCATGGTTTTGTTGATATTTGTACAAACTATTGGTTTGTACACCCTTTATGGTGATTTATTCAAAACACTTGTACATGATTGCTCTATAAAGTTAAACATGGATAGCGCAGCTACACAAGCTTCATTCCACTTTTTTGCATTCTTTCTTATTTTTTTTTTTACAAAAGATTAGCCCTTTATCCTTTTTTAAAACTTTTTTCCTGTGGGTCAGCAGTTATGTCTGCTTAGGCATATAATGCTGAATGAGAACAGATAATTAATGTCTGTAATTTTGAATTTATAATCATGAAACTGAGTTATCTTTGTCATCTTACTGCCCTGCACTGCATCGTCTGAATCGGTTTACAGATTTTGTGCAGATTGATGGCTCTTAGTTGAACTTTGTCAACTGAACTCGATAGAAATACGTTGAATAACCCTTCCACAGTTACAGCATTACATTTCTCATTGAGTTGACTTAATTATGGCTGAATAACATATCACCTTGTTCTTTGATCCACCTGTGCATTATGCCCTATCAGTATCAAATGGCTTACACATGAAATGTAGTTCATACAGCAGACCATAGAAAGTGAACTCAGTATGTTTTTCCAAGAAACCAAACAGACACAACATCACAAAAACCTGCAGGCAGTTTTACTGAGCATCACTTAGTCTGTGGGAATTAAATTAAACACATTCTGAATTTGCATCATCTGAGTGCTGTGTTCACTGAGTAATAAAAGGTGTTCCTGAGACAGGACCTGCACTCAGTCCCACTTAACACTTGTACTTTAGTGTATTACCAGCAGCATTAACATAAGAATTGCATGTGAATTTTAAAAATTAAAGTCTTTTTAGCACCGAATGACGTGGGCTTTTCTTTCATGTCCTCCAACTTGAACTTCCATAATGTGATTTCATTTTGTATTTAATTCTGCTCTTGACAATTTCATCACCACCATCATCATCATCATCCTCATCACCATCATCATCATTATCATCACCACCACCATCATCATCATCATCCTCATCACCATCATCACCACCATCATCATCATCATCCTCATCACCATCATCATCCTCATCACCATCATCATCGTCATCACCATCACTACCATCATCATCCTCATCACCAACATCATCATCACCATCACTACCATCATCATCCTCATCACCAACATCATCATCACCATCACTACCATCATCATCCTCATCACCAGCATCATCACTACTATCACCATCATCCTCATCACCACCATCATCATCACCATCATCCTCATCACCACCACCATCCTCATCCTCATCATCACCATCATCATCCTCACTACCACCACCACCATCATCATCACCATCATCCTCATCACCACCACCATCCTCATTCTCATCATCACCATCATCATCCTCACTACCACCACCACCATCATCATCACCATCATCCTCATCACCACCACCATCATCATCACCACCATCGTCCTCATCACTACCATCATCCTCATCACCACCACCATCATCATCATCCTCATCACCAGCATCATCACTACTACCACCACCATCATCATCACCATCATCCTCATCACCACCACCATCATCATCACCACCATCATCCTCATCACTACCACCATCATCATCACCACCATCACTACCACCATCATCCTCATCACCACCATCATCCTCATCACTACCATCATCATCATCACCATCACTACCATCATCATCCTCATCACTACCACCATCATCATCACCACCATCACTACCACCATCATCCTCATCACCACCACCATCATCCTCATCACTACCATCATCATCATCACCATCACTACCATCATCATCCTCATCACCAGCATCATCACTACTACCACCACCACCACCATCATCATCACCACCGCAGCCTCTCACTCCTCTTCCCCGGCGGAGAGCAGCGGCTTCCCGCGACCACAGCGTTCACACACCGTTTATCAAAATATCATACGAAAACAACAACAACAACAACAACAAATGTCTGACGAGGGGGCAAACATGTCGACAGAGTGGAAAACGACGTTAAGGTAAACGCAGTGTTTGTGTTGTGTTGTGTTAACGTGGGTCCTCCGTGCAGTCAGCTGTGTGTTACCACTGAAGGTCCACAGCTGCTGACCACACACACACACACGGTGCATCTGGACGTGTCCGCACCTTTGGGTGCTCTGATGTGCAGCTGAAGCCGGCGTTAGCATCCGGACACAGGCTAAACACCATGCTAACCACAGTTAGCATGGGAGGGCTGGGCTTAGTGTCACGTGACCGAGAGGCGACAATACCCTTAATTCATCCAACGTGTCTATCCTAAAATAAATAAATAAATAAATAAATACAGATAAGGAAGAACAGTTTGCATACAGCCGGTGTGGAAAATATTAATGCTTTTTATTCACTGATTACTTTTGACAGCCAAACTCACTCAACAAGTTTAAAGTCTGATGCTCTGCGGCTGATTCGTGGATGTTTAAATGGTTTAACGTGTTCAACATGCTGCTGGTTTTGTGTAGTGTCCATTTATCGGTGTCTGTCGATCGGACAGCGGAGTCCTGCTCATATTTCAGGAAAAAAGAAGATGCAAAGTCAGTTTACTGACAGAAAAGTGAACAGTGGTGTGTTCAAGGGTCAAAGAGAAAACTGGACAACATGGCTCTGAGATAAGCTTTAAAATAGGGAGTTTTTTTTTTTTTTTACCAATTTAATATCTCCTGGTGAAATTTGAGGATCAGTATCTTTATATTTATATTGATATTTATATTCATCTTTAGAAACAAAATTGAAGGAAGGAGGCGACAAACAAACCAAAAGCAAATGTTTGTGAAGATGCGGGTGATGTGACAGAATAAATGTCTCCCCACCAACCCCACTGAAATGCTCCAAGGTGTTACTTACATTTAATGCCCAAAGCTTTACTTTGCATTTTAGATATTAAAAGAACCGTAAAATCAAATTTAACAAAATTATCAATTGATGTCAGAAGTTTGGCTATATTATTATATACAGCTTCAAGGTTTGACAAAATCTTCTGTGATGGTCAGCTGACAAAATATGTCTATTAGGGAATTCAAGCAGCTTAATAATATATACAATATAAATAAAAACATATAGGGTCCTGTTTTAGTCTGACACATCACTGTTGCTGGCATTCATCCCACTGCTCTCCTTCTTTCCCACTGGTCCCAAATGCAACATCGATATTATTTGGGACATGTGTAGCCAATCACCGTCCTAAAAGACACTAAGTCCCACCCACCTCCTCCACCAACCAGTCATTGCTGGACAAAGTGCTTCCTCAGTTCCTGTAGTCCAGGAGCACATTGCTTTGGCAGAGAGCAGGAAGCCTTTGGTCATTTAATCACCAGGTTACGCTGCTGTGCTTTCTGACATCATGCCAACTGCAAGGTAAGAGCCAGATGTTGTCCATTGTTTGCACAGGAAACAACCCTGCTGTGAGGGTTGTCATATTTTTGCACTATGTCACTGACTGTCACACTCATTTCAGGCGTTGAGGGAAATCAGGGTGGCTTCAGGGCCTGTCCTATCATCAATTATTTAAATGTTACCGCTCACAGAGACAGTCACACATCTGTGTCATGTGTTTCCTGAAAGTTGGGTAACCTGTTATGAAGACTCGCTGTTTTTCTCACTCACTACTTTTACCAGTATGATATCTTGTCACAGAGAATTTCTACAAGCAATGGTCCCAGTGAAGAAAATGCTGTTTATTACAAATATTCAATAACAGTACAGTTTTTCCCCTCTTGTGTCTTTCTATGGTGCTGTTGAACGACACACTACCTCCATGTGCCCGTATATGAGTAGTTCAGGGAATCAGGTAATCCAATGTGTCCCCCCCCCCCCCCTTTATTTTCTCATCTGAATTTGAGAAAAAGGGTGTTTTTGCTGCTCTCCTTGCTCACGTTTAGCTAAACGGAGCTGTAAAACAAGGAAGAATCTCTCATCAACGCTTCAATGGTTGCATCCAGCAAAATCAGAAACAGAAGACCGCCTGTATCACAGCAGATTGTTTGTTTCGTCTGGTGAGTGGGAGTGTGCATGATACAATATGTTTCTGTCTCCCCACAGTGAAAACACACTTTTTGGGATGGGAAATCCCTTGCTCGACATTTCAGCTGTTGTGGACAAAGACTTCCTTGACAAGTAAGTCAAAGCAGATCATTTGTTCTGTTATATCTTTTGCTTTTCTGTGTATTAATTGAAACAACACCTAACTTATTCATTTATTTTTATTTTTCCCTACAAGGTTTGGACTGAAGCCTAACGACCAGATCTTAGCAGAGGACAAGCATAAAGCCTTGTGAGTCAGAACTCCATTGGACCACCACATGCTTCAGTAGTGTAACGCAAAGTGGTAAAATTACATGGAACCAAATATGGACTACACTTGTCATTTATACCCACTACTACCATCTTGGCACTCTAGGCAGCGCTCAAAAATAGCCAAGCCATAAATCAGATCTCTGTAAATGGGAGCCTCAGAACTTTGACCTGCCCATGTTTTGTCTACTCTGAGTAACTAAAACAGGAGGTGTCTGGATTTACTGCTGCTTTAGGCAAAACAGTAAATCCACAAAGATACTTAAGCTGCTCACTATGGGGCTGCCACCAGATATTTAAAGATAAATTATTCATTTAGTCTAAGTTTAAGTTTTGCTGAGCATGCAAATTCCTTTTCCAGACCCTCCCTCCTTCATATTTTAAGCAGATGCCGAAAAGGAATACCGTAGCCTCCCTCGAAAACATGGCCGTGGGTGGCTGAGTATTGACAACAAACTTCATGACAGTAAAACAAGACCAAGTCTGGATTAGTGACTGACCTTCAGAATCCCACTTCCTTTGTTTGATAGAGTGCAGATGGTGTCTTGTGTGGGACTTCATCTGTGTTAATCTTAGCGCAGACATAAAAAGTACACCATCTGTAAGTAAGATGATGATGGTGGGAAGAAGGTGTTTTGAATTCTCAAAAAAGAACTAGTCACATTCAGAAGTCTTGAAAATCTTCCGAACGTGGGATCCAATATGTGAACATTTGCTTGCTTACTTTTAAATAAGCGTGATGAAATCATGATATACTTCAATGGTATAAAGAGGTTTCTGGAGCTGCTTTAAACTGCTGTGTAGTTTTTAACAGTGACTAGTCTGAGCAGTTTAGGAATCCATTAATTTTATTTGCTACATCTCACACCTGCTGAAATCAGCTGTACTAATGTCTACGTGTTGTATGTGTAATAGTGAGATTTTGCTTACGGCCATTCGGCTTCAAATCAAACATCAAGTGTTTCTTGGCCTTATTCAATTTGAAAGAAATCCTGCTGACAGGCAGACAAGACATAAAACACCCCCAATGGATCAGTCAGGCAGTTCAGTTATCGCTCCAAAAGATTTTTGTGACTTTTTTTACCCCTGTGGTGAGTCACTCATCTTTCACTGTACCTCGCTGTTTAATCAGCTCCTGATTGGAGCGTAACAGATACCATATGCCTTATTTGTTGGTTGATTCACTGAAAGTGAGAGTTCAAGATTCACATCCACACAGTGCTGTCCAGTACACCCAGTCATATCTGTTGAATGTAAGATAAACACACTTTTATGTCCTGGCTGTTAGACTGGTCAGAGGGCTCCAGTGCTGCGGTACTGAGGGAGGAACAAGTGCTCCTTTTTCATTCCCCTGGTCATGTCAGGCATCTCTAAACTCCAGGTCATTAAATCAAAGAAAGATATCACAACAGTATTTGATAGATAGATCTGGAGGAAGAGGACGTGTTCCTGTTCATAACTATAATATTAATATTACATGATTGATTTTACAGCTTATTAAAATGTATTATAGCAGTTAAATTTGTATCATAACTTCTAAAGTCTTGATTTATGCACTTGTTTGTTTGTTTGTATTTTTATGAGCAGAACCTGCAGAAGTTGTTTCAGTGAAGTTTGGTGGGCAAAGGATCCAGGGAGTCATTTAGTGCTTGCTGCTCGTAGTTTGACGCACATCCAGGCGGTGATGTAGGTCCATTAAATGAATGATTTGAATGCCACCTATAAAATTTATTGCAGTGTCTCATATGATTTCTAAGGAAATCACAGTGCAATAATTCTAAAATCCAAAAAAAAATCACCAGAGCGATCCACGAGGACAGATCAGTGCAGCCCATCATCTGAACCTTACAATAGGCTACCTTGTCAGGTTACTTGACAAAGGGACACATGTGACCTTGGGCAGCAACAGTGGCTCAAAGCAGCATCATCAGCAGTGTTGTTCTCCTCCAGCACAAAGGCAGCGGTGTTATCTTTAGCCCCGCAGACAACGTTCCCTCCACATTCTGCACAAGGTCAGGGCAGGATTAACATGCAGCTTTTGTGGTTAATTCCCAGTACAATGCAATTCACCGCATGTCCCCTCCAATACCACACACACGGCTGCATACTCACCATCACGCCTATCGATTTACATCTGAACGTACATGTGCTTTTTTATTTTTTATTGCATTATTGTTTAGTCCTATTATTGCAGTCCAGATTTTATACTGGCTGTAGATGCTGAGCTATGAGCTGCAGTAGTCTTAGTCATGTTGTGTGCTTTGTTACCCTCAAAGAAATTCAGTCTGCAAAGTGCAAAGAGGTCATCCACAAAGTCATTGGTCCATGGATGAAGAAGAACTTGGCTGAGATGTTGCGACAAATAACATCATTATTAAAAGGGCCACAATAGACTTACAAGGCCAGTCAGCTAATACTATTGTTGTGCTTCTGAATCTACAGAGTGTAACATGAGTCATTTCTTTCACCCATCATCCTGGTGGGAGAGAGATCATTGGATGCAGTGCACTGTGGCCATGCCTTAATTCAATTATCTAATCACAGCAGAACCCATATAATCCTGTTGTGGCTGGGAAATTGCCTGCTGTACAGTAGAAACCATCAGCATCCCTGTTAGTGCTGGCTGGGGACCTGATGTGTTTTTTGTTTTTTGTTTCTTTGGGGTTTTTTCTTTTTTCCTTGAGTAAGTATCGGCTGTGACTTTTGATGCTTTTTCCCCCCCCTAATTTTTACACTTGTAAAAACAAAAGAGCTGAAAGAATTACATTGTGGTGATTGTGTGTGTGACCTTGATGCAGTACACACCTTTTCTACTGCGAGTTCAGTGATGTTTTGTTAGGCTGAACTTAGTGGTCTTTTTCAGACTGTATCAAAAGTGTTTCAACGTGAGTAAAATCGATAAATCAACGTCTTCAACTTCCTTTTTGGCCTGCTCAGGCGTTTTTCTGACTTCTTGTTGTCACTGCTGCCATCATGTGGCCTAAAATATGTAATTGAAATGTGTCTGAGGATGAGGAGAGTCATCACGTTTTTTTTTTTTTTAATATACATAAGATTGAAGGGTAAGTTATATGTGTCTCACATACTTTTTTTTTTTTTTAGTTAATTTTACTTTTTTTCGCCATAGGCCTTTAAAATATTTGCACTATTGGCACATGATTGACATTTTATTTTGACCTCCTTTATGTTTGCAGAACATTTCTTTGATTCTAACTAGCAGTGAAAACGAGGCATGCTTCATTGTGACCAGCAGAGGGCAACAGCAGCCTGCTGTTATCTGGAGGAGTCTCCATAGGAAACAACATGTCAACATAATGAAAACACGCCTCTTTCTGCAGGAGATTATGATGTGGGCAAATAGACATTTTATTTCAGGATAACTAAGCATTACAGGCTTTTTAGAATATGGAGCATTTCATTTGACGCCATCCACACAAACACTTTTAGGCTTGCTAACCATATCGTATTAGAGCTAATGATTATTACTGTCAAATGAGTGAGTCATTGTTATTGTAAGTGTATTGTCACCTCTTTGGGGGGCGAAGGGGACGAGGAGGGGGGGATCAGCTGGCTCCTGAATATTAGTCTCTTTCAAACATTTGTTTTATGACTCCCTCTGTCCAATGATAATTAATTGTTTACTTTCTCATCTCTGGATGATGGCACGACTCTTTTCAGAGGTTGTTTGCTCACAGCAATTAAGTTCATCAGTGCTCATCCTCCTCCTCCTCCCTCTCCCTGTCTCTACCCCTCCATCCCACCCTCCTTTTCTCTTTCTCTCTGTGCTAAATGCAGATTAGCAGCGTCACAATCGCATCCAGAATGAGAGTAAACTCCTCATTATGCCGTGTGACCCTCAGCTGCATGAATAATTCAGGTCTGCAGCGTTAGTGGCTGGCTGTTATTAGCATTCCGGATGGCAAAGGAAAGAGAGAGAGAGAGAGAGAGGGTGGGAGGCTCATATCACTGACAGGGCTGACTCAGGGGGATCAGCGCTAGATTGAGACACACATCACACACACATCATCACACAACACAGGAGATCAGTGGAGGTGCCTCTCCCCTCACACATCCCGCTGTCTGTGTACATCTTATACACCCCTGCTGCTGCTGTGCACCTCAATCTGCTTACTGGGAGGAAAACAACAAAGGCCTCTCTCGCTGAGTACATGCTAAACACTCTGGCTCCTGGGTGTGTGTGTGATAGATTCTGTTCTGTAAACACACTTGACTCTCCCCCTCTTTTTTACTTTTTTTTTTTTTTTTTTCCATGTTTTTAATATATAACGAAGTGTATCGTGAGTGCTAGAAACCCCCGGCTGAGCTACCCCTGGTGTTAGGAAGAGAAACACTCTGAGTGTATGTATGCAAGCATGCGTGCAGAAAGCTGCATGTGCTTGCTGTGGTGCCACTTCACTAGATGCACTCATGCTTGACTGAGTGTGTAGACACATTACTACCACCACCCCCTCCTCTGCTCACTTTTTTTTTTCCCTACTTTGCAGCTCCCTTGTCTGTTGCTGAGGCTGAGAGCTGTACTACAGTACTTAAACTCACCTCCGCTGGTCCACAGGGGGTCAGCACAACTGGCTCCCCAGCCAGCACACCCATGTGGGGCCCAAATGGGGTGCACTTGGGCTGAAGTGTGGGGCCCGTCTGGGCTACCCAACTGGGGCACAGCTAATGTTGTCCTCAGTCTCCATGGAGGCCCCACATGTGTTAGCCCAAATGGGTTAATGATGGGCCCTTGATGGGCGACCCAGGTCACTCCCAACTGGGGCCTACTGGAGTCTGCTCCCATGGGTTCATGATGGGACCCAGCTAGGTCTTATCTAGTGCTCTAATGGGCCACAACAGGTGTATATATATATATGGGCTGTATGGGTTACCTTATTTTACAGTAAACCCTTAAATACGATTGTATAATGGCCCCTGTTATATTTAAAAGTACACTAAAGTGGAAAATGTATTGCTTTAAAGAAGAGAGACCAGTAGTATAGTTTGTTTTAAAAATGCAGTGCAGCTCTTCACTCCTCTGTCCTCACTCTCCCAGCAGCCCTTTGAAAAGAAAAATTAAACGAATCAACCATCTGCCAAATTTCAATGAGGTTCTCTCCTTTTTAGTAACTTCTTTACAGTTAAATCAGATGTGCCTGGTTAAGCCTTAGGATTTTGGTGCCTTACATCAACATGATCTAAATGATTCATTCACAGTGATACTACACTAAGGTGTGGGATCACGTTGAAAATAACTAAGCAGCTGTAATGAGCGTAACACAACACCCAAAAGGTAATAAATCTATGACTCAATATATATCATTGCTATGCATTAATATTCTTGTCATTTTGAAAGATCACGTACTATAAAGAATCGTATTGCTTTGATTAGTCACAATGCCAGAAATGCTCCTAGGATACACTAAACAGCCACCGAGGAGTGTTGTGTCGCACTCTGAAAGGTGAACTAAATTCATCTCGAATCAGCACTCTGCTCCCAAGCCACTAGCATCAGCATTGTAGTGAACAATCAATAATCTGCGCTGCTACGGCTGTCTAATTTTGACAAATTTGATTAACACAATTGTGCTCTCCATCAAGAAGCCACCAACTATTGAGACCTAAATAAATGACGGCTGCTCTCTGGCCCATAAATGCCATTAAAAATTTGTGGTCATTGATTATAAAATTTGTCATAAATAAATGATAATCAAAAACTAACCTACTATGGTACCATTGAGCAATGTCATAAAATGATTGCTCTGATCTTGGCCAACTGTACCACAAAATCAGTTCTGTAGTGAGCTCTGTGACAGCCAAGTGCAGCATGGAATGGCATTTTAACATAACATCTATTTTCTCTCAAATAGAAACTACCAGGTAGCCTAATGAGTACCGCCGTTTGACCCCATAATGGCAAAGAAAAGGCATCAGAATGAAGGTTTTTACAATACAGATAACTTTCAACTGTTTCTGACCACACAATGCAACAGCTGAGAGCAATACACACACATATGTAAATAGAATCTCAAGTTTTCTAACTCAACCAAAGTAATTTGCCGTCTAACCCAGGTAAAGCCCATGTGGGCCCCACTTGGACGTGTCGGTTGGGTCCCCCAGTCGCTGAGGCCAAAGGTCCTGTGTCTGCATCCATCAGCCAACCTCTGAGCCAAAGAGAGAGAGCAGAGATTAATGGCACTCAACTGGTAATTGAGACATCAGAAACATGTTCAGCCGCCAACTAGGCTGCTGTTGATGTTTTATTGATATGCATGAATCCAGCCATCTGTGGCACTTGCATAAATCTGACATGCTCATCAGAGCTGTACTCAGCTGTAAGAAATGTGGATCTAGACCTTTTTAATTATGAAACGAAAACTTTTCAAATAATTGAAAGGAAAAAAGAAACTAATTCATCATTCTGTTATACGTTGTTTTTTTTTTTCTTTCTTTCTTTTTGATGAACAAGGTGAACGTGCCGTGATGGCGGGTAATTGCTCTGCATTTAAAGCATACATGCTGCATCATGAGAGATGGCTGATGCAATCATAATTAAGGCTCAGCCTGCTGGAGCTGCAAATGCCTCTTTCTTGTTAAAGGTGGCTGCCAGCAGGTGGTGCCAGAAGAAAACATCTCAAATCAGAGGGAGTGGAATAAACAAAATCCACATCTCTGTGCCCCCCTCCCAAAAAAAAAAAAAAAAAAAAAAAAAAAAAATCTCCTCCTCTCCCTCCAACTCCCCTTTTTAAAGAGTATTTTATAATTAAAATGTGGGTGTTTCAGCCAGTACATACAGCATGTTCAGTCCAGAAAAGCATGCTCTGGGCTATTTTTAGTCGTTGTCCTTGTTCCCCAGCAGCCACACAGGAAAAGCCACTGACGGTATGAGCCCTTATACATGTAGGCTAGTTAGTAGACTATCTGCGCTGATCATTTCTCTCCAACTGTCCCGTGTGGGGGTAAAAGATGGAGGCCTAACTGGTAAGCAGCAACACTCCCCGTGTGTTTAAAGTTCACACTGGGCCATATGGTCCCCACAGTAGGGGGTGTTGGTGGAATTATTCACACGGAGTGCTCTGAATCACCAAGATCCTGGTATCAACCTCCAAGATAAGGGGAATGTCTCAAAGGCTTTGTGCTCTGGCTTCAAATCTCAATCCTCAAGAGAACACCACAAGCCCGATCCTTGCTTACACACTCCCTCTTCCCACTCTCTCCCTCAATGTGTCCCTCTCTCTCTCTCATATCCTCACACACACTCTCACATCCACACAGTACAGTGCAACAAACAACGCCACCCTCTGCAGTGCAAAGCCAAAAACCTGTGACATTTTAGAGGAAATAAAATGAACTCATCCTCCATGACCAGATTTTGCCCCCGCCGCCTAATCCTTGAGTGCAGCCTAATTAAGTACAAACAGCAGTCCACAGTTAATGCCAACAAATGGGCTGCTGCTGCTGCTGCTGCTGCTGGATTGGCTGATTATTAAAGGGATGCTCATTTGTTGTTTCTGCATTCTAATGCAATTACTCACCCATTATGACCATGTAATTGTGCAGTCATTAATTGTGCATCCAGTCTATAATGTGGAAAGAGTCGTGGCATTTGGTTTTTTTTTTTTTTTTTTTGGTCTTTTTTTTTTTTTCGTACCCAGGGACTCAAGGCAGGTTTAATCAGCTGAAAAGGGATTTGCCCAAATGGATTGAGATACCTGAACGATGGTGATATCGTCATGCTTTTGTGCAAATCAACATTCATCCCCTTCTGTAGTCCATTAGAAGATGTCAGAGGACGGGAACAAGGCCCCGCTTGCTGTTTGAATCATGACTCATTTGTGTTCAGTACTTTCATGCGCCTCATTCTTTGCCATCTATTCCCATCCTGCCCTAATGTTCCACTGATAAGAATGTCCTGTTCATTCTGCGCTCCTCACCCGTTGCTACAAAGAGAGAGAGAGCGAGAGACTCTACAGGCATTGAATGAAAAGCACATCTATTTCTGAGGGGGAGTGCGAGCACGGTAGAAGATAATTATTGATTTGAAATAAGAAAAGATAAGACTCAACCTTGAGCAGCCCAGCGATAGTGTGCAGAACAGAATAATTAATGGGCCTGTCTTGTGTCAGGACAAGCTTTCACACTGAGACGAGCGCATTGATTTTAAACAGATAAACTGCGTAACCCTTTGTGAAGGGTTTGACAAACAATTTAATTGGGGGGAAAAACAACAATATTCCTCACCCTTTCCATCTCCTTTTCATCACATCCCCAAGCTGTTTTTCCTCTGCCTGACCTATGGAAACAATTACTGTGCATCAGGACTTGTACTGCCTCCAGACTACTAAGGAAGGCTGGTGTAGGATGCACACACTGATTGGGGAATCTAATCAGTGGTGGAACCTGTCTCCACTCCAGATGCCTGTGTTGAAACTGGGATTACCGGAGCCTTTTAGCTGTATTGCTTCTTCTCTGCTTCTGTCAGTGAGAGAGAAAGATGGATCTGCCTGTTTAAATGTACCTGCCTGCTAGAGCTGAAGTGAAGATAATTTACTGTCCCTGTACAACCCTCCTCCTTCCTAATCCCCAAGGAGAGCCGCGAAGAAGCCCCAGTCTTCTCACTTCTTCCCCTTCCCTACCCTGATTAGTGATAGGGGCCGTTTGATCATGTTTCCCTGCCTGTCCGTGTGATTTGTAAGCTGTTTAAACGTGAACGAGGCAATTAAATAAGGACGAATGGTGCGTAGGAGAGTGGGTGCCGTGGTGATCATTAGCAATGAATTACCCTGGTGTGCACTCAAACACTAGGGAGGACTTTCAGGCGGACCACTCCTGAGGATCCAGATCCAATCTAGCCATTGATTAACAGAGACTTGTTCTTCCTGTGAAATCACTCGACAGGGATTTTAGGGCACTCATCCGGTCTTATCAAGATAGGCTAACATCAAAGGCGAATGAAGAGGGATTGGCTAAATGGGCTCGCCTTGCCCTCTATGTAAGAGACTTAAAGGAGCAAATCTTGAATTATTGCCTCATGTAAATAATCTACTTGGCTTGTTTTTTGGGGAGGTGACAGAGGAACACATGAGTAACTCGGAGTAGAGAACACTCATGGTACTTTGGAAGCTCTCATATTTCCCTTGATGGGAATCAACGGTGGGGGCTCCATCTCAAGGAATGTAAACAACACCATCTTCCAGACTTGGGCGATCTGCCCTCACAATTTGAATGTGTTAAACTGGGGAGTTGTAGAGGTATTGGTTTTTGACGAGGACTCTCATGTCCTCTGAATACAAATATTGCATTCAGTAGCCTAATTCCCCTAATTTGAATGTGATGTGATTTAAGCTGAATAAAGAAGTGCCTCTATTAGTCTCAAATTGGAAGATATAAAATTGGAAAACTAGCTCAGTGCCTTTAGCTAAGAGGGATATTTAACCAAAGCGTTGGGGGCAGTCTCTTAAAGCAAATGCTGTATAAAACAGACTGTCCATACATTATCAGAATGCATGGCATAGTTTGAATAGCTCCTCCACTGAACAACAACAGCGGGTTTCACAAGCGGTGCTAACTGACTGAGGACATTTTGTTCAAAACAATTTCTTTTTCTCTGCTCCCTCCCATCTCTGAGTAAGCTTAGACTGCAGTAGATGGAAAGGGATTTTCTCTCCCTAAATGGCCATGGGGGCCGTTTACGGTGTCACTACTATGGGATCACATGATGTTTGAGGGTGTAAAGGTCTCAAGGCAGCTGCTCCTTTTCGGATGGGATTTTCTAGGCGTCCAGGAGCAGGGCCCCATGCTGTCTGCACTGAAAGGTGGAGCAAATACTTCTGGTGAGAGGAAAAAAAAAAAAAAGCTGAAATCCTCAGTAGCTGTGTGTCTATTTGAAATGGGTTCTGGAGTCCCTCGGCTGCCTTCATGTTATAAACACCCACAGTGCTGAAATTCTTCCTTTGTCAAGGAGTCATAACAGGTGTCTCAGGAAGGAGTTTTTTCCCGGTTAGCATATTTTCCACTTGCATGGAAAGTTTTTTTTTTTTTTTTTCTTTCTTTATTAGGCACATTCTGCCCTGGGTAGACCTCTTGCCTTGAGACATGATATGCAGACTTTCTTTGAAGCAGTAAAGGTTACTTTCACACTTTCTCAATATTCAGCCATGCCTAGTTAAACCAGGTTGTGCTCAAGTATTAAACACCTCTGGCTGACATATGTTTGTAAGCCATGATGCACTTTGCATACAGATTGCTCTTGTCTGCTGTGAGTCTACACATATTACTATGTTCAGTCTGAAAGCTCAAGAATGCTAACCCTCAGCCCCCCTGAAAATGTTTTTGTAAGCCTAAAAAGGGAATGCATTGGCACTGTGCAGCAGTGCCTTTACATAACCAGTGCCCCTTGGGATTACACTCATGCATTTCCTCAACAACCCCTCTTACTCAGTTAATTTAAAGCAGGAATTACACATAACACCAGTAGGAGTGGTATGGCGCACCTTGAACCATTTTCCATTTCATTGGATTTTTTTCCCCCTGATGTAAATATACTTACAAATGGACAGCCTTCAATTTAAAGCTGAGGGGGGAAAAAAAGCCAAGGACCTCCTAATGTGTCGAATCATCTTGACTGCACTTAGGTCAATTTCCTTTGCAGAGTGGACTCGTTTATATGGCCAGCCCCTGGGGAGGCTGTTTGTGCGAACGACATGGAAAACACACATCATTCATGTTCGCAGCTCCCCAGATAAAGACTCTATCTCGCAGCATAGCCCAGCTTTGCATCGCGTAACGCACAAGCATTGAAGCTATTGAAGTTTGAAATGCCAGAATGATGGGAAAATACAAAAATGATAGAAGTGCCTTCAGTATTTCGCAGTAGACCCAAAAGTGTTCCTGCGTTCTGTGTTTGAAAAGGCAGCAATTGTTTACTCCCCATTCCCGAATGTCGTGTCTGTTTTCTTGACTCCCTGTTTAGTCTGTTACAGTCATTTCTAAACTTTGCTGCATGGTTCAGACATCACACATATAATCACATATAGTCGTTCCCTGAACAATTTATCTGCCTGTGAGATTTGTGCACACAAGGACACTCGAAAAACATTTTTTTTAATTGCCCTGAAAAGATTACTCAAAAATGTAGGTAAAGAGTAACTAGTTTTTCTTTCACCCATCCATTTGAGGAAGCAGTTCATGTTCTCAGAAATGACTTTCACTGCTCATCTTGCTTTAATATTGTACGGCTAACTACAACCATGTGTGGACAAAGTTACTCCTTTGCTTTTATCAAGCTGACATTTAGACCTTAACTGCCTCCTTTCAACTCCTGCAACATTTGCGGTCAAGTATCTCATTTGATAAAATCCAACAAAAGCTTGCTTCTTCTGCTTCTATCTGTTTTCCCTCGGAAGAAGTGTATCCAGTGGAATGCCACACTTACAGGATAGTAAAAAATGTACAGTGTCAGTCAAAATTTGGATTTTTGACAGATACTGAATGCCACTTTAAGGTTTATTATATAGCAGCGTTAACGTGCTGCCGTCTTCTTTTTCACCCAAATGGAGACATTTTTGACTTAACCCAGAGATGGAACCCAACCACGGAGGCTTCATGTGAAATCTAATCTGAGTGGAAATCTAGATTTGTCTTGTGATTGGGAGTAAATGAAATGAGGCCGCTGGTGAGCAAAGAGCTTGACTGATGCACTGTTGAAATAGTTGAATTGCATGAATGCACTGTTGTTTTTACATACTAAATAATTAATACTGGAATTTGTTTGAGGCTAAACCAAACAAACTCGAAACCCACAAAACAAACAAACAACAATGCCAAAAAGACAAAAAGTCTGTTTCTGTTATGCTAACCACACAAAAAATCTAAACTAACTGTGATCCTAACCGTAAAAATACAGCACTGCTGGTGGTGCGAATGTTATTTTGCCAGACTCATAGCAACATTTTCATTTATTTAGGACACTGTTTGTGTCCAGCCAATGGATGTACGTGCAGTACTCATTCTGCTTTTTCACTTTATTTTAGTCTTCTCCACCATCGGAGAAATACCTCTAATTTATTTTTTTTTGTTGATGTTGAGCATGCTTCTCTGTACTCACGAACGAGCCTCATGCTAACTTTTCTGTGCTCTGATAAAAGTTGGATTGAGGTTGATTAGTTTGGTATATTGAATAAACTCTGCAGGCCTACTTTGAAGATTTTGCGCCGTTGAACAACTTTGAAACTACCCACAGTCCTTTGAGCCACTGAAAATATGGTATTATACAAATATTCTGTTGGCATTCCATATTGTTTATAATAACATCATATTGGCATGCAAGGAAGTGATAGTAATAGCATGCTAGCTTGCCAGACTCGATAATTGTGTAACACAAGATGTTATGTAATCCCACAACAAGATGTGTGCAGTATGTTTTTTACATGGCAGCAGGTTATAATGCTAACAGTAGCATGTTGTATGCTATGTTAGCCTGCCTCACTGAAATGTAGTTTTTGAATGCTATCATATAAATATATTTGAGTATTTTTGGTAAATAGGTCAAGGTCAAGTCCAATTTCTGGAGATCATAATCGTACCAAGTTGTTGTGGAAACATTTCACATGTCAACATACATGTTGTCACAACTGCAATCATTCTTAATAGATAACATAGATGTTCAGATCATTTTTGGAACTTATGTAAGTCAGTCCTCCTAAAATGGTGTGATGTGACAGCTGTCGATGAAACCTGCTCTCTGCCCATGAGGTGGTATTTACCAGCCTGGTCAAACTCAGTCTTTGGTTTATCCCCAACATTGTCCTTTTTAACAACAGTTTTCCTTGTCTGTATTTCAGGTTTGAGGAGATTGTCAAGAGGAACAAAGTTGAATACCACGCCGGTGGTTCAACACTGAATTCAGTGAAAATTGCTCAGGTTAGTCATCTCTGGCCCGCCAGAGTGTGTGCCTGAATGTGTTTTGAATATACAGTGGTATGCTTGTAACCTTAGATTTGTCAGCCTGGCAGCCCTGGGAATACAGAGCATAGCTGCACAGCGAGTTGACACATTACAGTTTTAGGTGTTGTGAATTCATCAGACCTGCCACAGAGAGAGAAAGGCGGGAAGGATTCATAATATTTGCAGTGTTATCTAGTTGGCCTAATTTCCTGAGACATATCAAACATCAATTAGAGAGAATTACAAGTAGATGCAATTAACATGTCACAACAAATTATATGAAACAAATGCTGATCTTCTCCCTCGCTGTTAGACAGATTTGAGCATCGAAAAGAAACTGGTGATTGTCCAAATCTGAAATGGCAATCTGGAACTTGAGAAGATTATTCACTAGATTGCTTTTTTTTTTTTTTTTAAGTGACTGCAGTAAGTCTGTGAATTTGACATGCAGTGATTAGCTGTTGATAAGGCTTTGGTCCGTTCACAATAAACAAAGAAAAGGCATCCAGCTGAAAAATAATTCTCTTCCAAGGAGAAATGAGTGCAGAAGCTAATTGAGAGGCTGATGTTTGTGAAAGCACCGACTCCTTGTGTGTGGGTTTTTGTTTGTGCATGTCAGTGGAGTGTGTAGAGTTGGTATTTGTACACGTGCGTTTGTGTTTGTGCTTGTATATGCGTGTGTGTGTGTGTGAGTCTGCGTATGTGTATTTAGCACAAGATTGAGACTGAGAGAGAGGGAAAAGAAAGCATGCAGGCCCTCAGGCTGCCACCATCTCCATGCTTTGGAGACAGTAAACATCCTTTAAAAAGAGACGCGGAGCTGTGCACCTCCATACAAACACTCTTTAATTATCAAGATCAGAGGCGTTTGCATAAACTTCAGTCACTCACAGACGTTAACTGCCGACTTGATTCTTCTTCCTTTTTAAATCTCGTGTGCTTGTTAGAGTTGGAATTTAAAAAGCAGTGGGCTCACTTTTCCAGTTGAGTCATTTACAACCTTGAAAATTGTAATCTCAAAATTTTCAAGAGATTACTTCCCCCCTTCTTGTCATCATGCTAGCTAAAGGCATTGGTTTTAGTTTGGTCTGGCTCAGTTAAGACATAGACCTTGACAAGGATTCTTCATGTTTTATTTAAGAAGACATTGAAAGAACAGCCCCAAGGTGCGTATCAGCTCCCTTGTGAAATCTGATGGAGAAGGAGATTTTTATTAGGCCCTTCCTGGAAAAAGAGCTGTCATGGCCTATGTGCTCTGTGAGAAGCGTTCAGTCAACTAAATTGGACTTATAATGGCATGGCAGACCCCAGTCAAATGTTATTCTACTCTGTTTATTTGGATATTTACCCCTTTCAGAGGGGAGATGTCGAGCTGATTCTGAAATGCTCAAGATAACAAGAGTGTTTTCGTCCCACACCCAGAAGTCTCAGAAACAGTTTCTGTCAATATATACCTTGAAGCACTGACTTTTCCACATTTCACTTTCAGGTGATGGTGTTCTTTTATGAAAAATGTATAATGCATAACCGGCTCCCAGATTATCACATTGTAGCACCTGCAATATGTGAAACTTCAAACCCTGCTGTATTGTGGAAGCTGAACCTTCAAACACGAATGATATGCACTGCAGCACTGAATCCACATCAAAGGGCCGGGTGACTAAATGAGATGCTCGATCCAGGGCAGGTTTGCTCAGGAGCGCCAATGCCGCTGGAGGAGAGAGAGAGAGAAGTTTTCAGAGGCTTTGCACTGGAATCGCTGCACACGCTGGGAAAACCCAGGGTGTGGGAGGATCAATGCCTTCACCAGTAGAACTCGTACTTTCCTCCAAAACCCAGCCGCTTCATCGGAGGCGGTAATAGGTTAAATACTGCCGCTTCATCCCAGTTAAGATTTCTGCACTATCAAGGAAAGCCTAAACCTTGGCTTTAAGAAGATACAGAATCGATGGTAATTGGATTTAGTCAAATGAGAATTGACCAAGCCAAAGCTTAGATGGATAAGTATTGTTTTCCTCTAACCGCCGTCTCTGCCCTGCTCTTTCATCGAAATTATCTGCAGCAGTGTTTGCTGGTTGTCGATGGTTTCATTCAGGGCTATCTTTAGCACAGGAACATAATTTTTTTAAAATATATATATGTATATTTCATGACTTATGGCTCCTGTCACTACTTCTCCATATTCAAAGCACACATCATGACAAACTAGAAGTCCCAAGGTAGATGTATCCACACATTTGTACTTCCTTGGTGGTGCACCAGTACTCCTCTATAAGAGGAATACTGGCTTTGGATCTTTTTTGGATCATGACAGTGAAGTTGCAAGCTTGTTTGCAGAGCTCTCTGGCTCTGATTCTAAAGGAGAAAAGTGCAACGATAGAAGTAGGTTAGATGGTGTCTTTGCCCAGGCTCTAACAAACACCGTGCCCTGAAGGGGCATCTGACATAAAGGCTCACCTAGTGGATGTTTCGGGGGCTGTAAGGTAACAAAAACCAGCCCAGCGTTGCTTGCTCACATACAGCCTCACACATCAAAGGGCCTCTGCTCAGATAGGGTGCAGTGGGAAACCACAATCATATATTTTTTTCAGTCATTTACAAAGTTGAAGGGAAGGGGAAGAAGAAGAAGAAGAAGAAGAAGAAAAAAAAAAAAAAACAGCTGTGGCCTCACTGAGCATGTGATCCGGAGTTTGGTACCACTGAGCACGCATGGTGTTTATCACAGGTGACAGAATCGGTGGGGGGAGTCAGTTGACTGGAGGGCTGTATCAAGAAGCACAGTCAATTCATTTAGACAGAACATCAAAGTCCTCCAACAGCTCCTTGGGGCCCAGAGATTGAAGTCTGAGCAGAGACAAGTTCATAGGGAGTTATTGCTGCTGCCAGGGAAGTAGATCCTATTCCGAGTGCCTCATGTAAACCGTGCATTCTCATTATGGTCCTCACAAATCAGCACCATTGACATATTTTATTTCTTTGCACTGTAAGCAGGCTTTGTACCCATTCACCTAAGGGAAAAATTGTTTTGTGAAAGTGCCCTAGCTCTGAATGTGTCACAGAAAGTTATGATTGAGTATGTTCCCTTTTCTCTATTTAGATTTTGTATGATGGTTGCAGTCTGCATCATCAATTCACTGTGATGTCTTAATTATTGTTTAGAAAGTAAAGGCTTTTGAAAAATCCGTCGTCTCTGTTATGGTTATGATGCCTGTTTAACATTTCCTCAGACTTGGTCAGTCGTGGAAAAGGGTAAATGGGGCCCAGACTTGGATGTTGGCTCTGAACTCTTAATTGGAAACGCATGTGCACCACACTGTTGAAAGTTGTATTTAAAAAGCAGAAAAATCCCACAGCACTACTTGACTTCGAAAAAGGTCCTCACCAGCTCATATTTTGTGGGGGAATACTTAAACTGGGTTTGATGTCTCATTGAAGGCATTGACTTATTTCTTGGGGTGAAAAAATTCCATGACCTAATGTTTGGCTTTTACAGCTCGTTTTGTTAAATAAATAAAGAACAGCAGCTTGCCTCCATTTGAATGGACTAAATGAAGAAATGCCTACGTCTGGTACCACTTAGTGCAAAGAGGACAGTTAAGGAGAAAGAGTGGAGCTTTTGTGTTCGAAACATGCAACTGAACTTTCAGGAGGATGTGCTTAGACGCTTAAAGAGGGCATTCACAATTTTACTGTTGCTTTCTGTTTTTACTCAGATTCTTCTGACACTTGATGATTTAGTGCTAAGACAAATATTCTTTGTCTGTGGAGAGAGGGCTTTTAGACACGTTTGATGGAAGGTCATTCTTTCAGTGCCTGGGATCTACATGAAAGCTTTGACTTATTTGTTTAGTTTTTTGATCACATTGAGTGAGCTTGTAGCTGCATAGATCTTGGCGCAGCTGTGCCGAAACGAGCATGCTAATGACCGATTAAACCTGAACCCTGGTGGGCCTTTGAGTTGCACGCCGCAGAAATCAACCCTCTCAAGTATGTGCCTGTTGTTAAAGAAAAAGCCTCTTGTTTGTTTTAAGACAGGTTAATTGGCGAACCACTGTTGGCACCCACTCTGAGCCGTTTTTATGGCACCAGGGTCTTGCCGTTTCCTCCCCATTACGAAGCAGTGGAAGGTCACAGCCCGTTAAGCTTCTTGTGAGAGATGCATGAAACCAAATGGATTTTTTTTTCTCCTTTTCATTCCCATTTCCACTCATTCTAGACATTCCAGGTGTGCAAGTGTGCACTAGAGAGGAGTGGGGGGGGGGGGCGGAGGTGGCGGCCATTGTTTTCCTCAGCACAACCGGAGGAAGCAAAGAACGCCTCATTCGCTTTGATGAGTGATCTGTTCATGCGTAGGCTTCAATGTCACCCGCCATGAGGCAGCTGTGAAGTTGCAGCTCACGTCTGTGGTGCCATTTACTCAATGATGAAGTGAGGAGATCTCTGTTCCACGGTTCCACATCCACCTCCCCTTGGCACACACATATACGTACACACACACTGTCTGGGCATGTGCCCCCCCCCCCACAACCACCTCAGCTGTATTGTGGCTGTACGTCACAGCTAATACCAGCATGCACTAAATCTCAGTCTGTGATCACAGTGATAAAGGCTGACTGGGCGATTATGCAAGGTTTTCTCATCACAGTCATTTTTTTTTTTCAACAGCTGATAGTTCCCGCCATGTGACGTCTTCCTTTTTGTGTTTCCTTGAATTTGACTTTCACATGAAAATAATTAGTTTGATTTAATTTTCCTCTCAGATACACAAGGCTCCTGTCGCCCTGTTGAGAAATGGCACAGATTGCTGTATAGGTGACATATTACTGTCCCTGTTGAAGTTAATTTGCCGTCAAATTTGCAACTTAATTTAAGCTGCCAAAGGGAAGACATGGGGAGTAGATTGTAACTCATAAGTATGCATTGGAAAGAGTGTTGATTAACACTGAGGGCTCGAGAGACAGACTCACTCAATGTGTATCATCTGGCCTCAGAGGCTGGCAGAGGAATTGAATGTGATATCTTGCATAACGTGTCCTTGCTTTAAGTCCTTGGTTCTAGGCTCAGGAAGAAAGGCTGCACCATTGGCTTGCTTGCTTTTTGCTTGGCTGTTGTACAGTTAGCCCGGCTCCAGGCGAGCTCTGAGTGAAATCTGAAAGGACTTGTGAAACAGACAGTAGTCTACATATCTGGCAGCATTCTCATGTCAAATTACAGAATGATATTTTGCACAGGACACTTGGTACGCCTGCCACGTTGCTGCATTCTGCAGTTAAAAGCAAGCACTTAGGATATTTGGTTCACAGGCAGTGAAAAAAAAAAAAAATGTGCTCGCATGGCTGTGTAATGGTCTGAGAGCCTTTCAGACTGTAAACAATGGTTCATTAAACGAACTGTTGGTTGGAATCATCCGCTGACACAGGTCAAGTAACTGATGAATGAAAGGATGATTGTGCATTTTACACAACTGTTCTACATTTTCATATGATTATTGAACGATGCCCCGCTCTCATATTTCCCTGCAGAATGTCTGTGGCAGTAGTATTTATTTGGCACATTCTCAGCATGCTCCCACTCTTGTGGTTGAAGTGTTGCATAGCAACTGAGAAAAACAGCTTTAAATATTTTGGTTAAAAAGGTTTTAAGAAAATAAAGAACAGCCTGCAATTACTGTTCATTTCTCCCGAGTTCATAAGTTTAAGGAGCTGTAGTATTGTGCCAAGTAATAAATGAAATACCAAATTAGGCTTTGTGTTTGCTTGGAAAAACTGAGAAATGGTATGTCTAGAATATTGCGTCCCCTTGTGCCAATTCAGTTATTCATCTGTAGCGATTTTGTTTGTCGAATAAATGCTGGCAGCTGTCTGCACCTCCACTAATTCACAACTGTTTTGAAACAAAGCTCACAGTAGTTTTTCAGAGTGCAGCTCGGCTCAGTTTTAAAGCCATCTGAGTATATCTGTGACAGGATGGAAAATGTGTAGGTGAGTGCAAATTTGAAGTAATGTGCCGCAGGAAAACGGATAGGGATGGAGCGACGGGGATGGGGGCGCATGTGGAGAGAGAGAGAAGGCTGGATGACGCACAGCAGGTGACAGACAGACACTAATAGTAATGGCTCTTATCAGTGCTTCGCTCGCTCCCTCTTTTCACATGGGCTCTGACATCCTCCTCCTACTCCACCCCCTCTATCTAGCAGGGGGTGCTGGGAGCTCGCTGGGTTGTGCAGCCCGCTCAGACGGAAAGAGCCTGCCAAACACCGGTCCCCTCACATATAAATTGCATCATTAACATCGCCTAGATTATTCCAAGCTCTCCCACCGGGTTTATGGCAGCACCAGCTCAACTTAACTATTTGACTCACTGAAGACATTCAGGTTTCCTGAGTGAGCTGTGCTCAGATCTGTGGTGAAATGCACCAGCTCTATTCTCTCTTAAGGTTTTAAACAAATCCCGAGTAAAGCTGTCTGTTTTTTTTTCCCCTCCACACTTTCAGGCTTACTATATAGTCTAATGTGCTTTATTTCCTGCCTTGAGTTGTGAAAACCTAAGGTGTGTGTTGTCATGCTCATCAAAGGCAGATACTGCGTTTAAAATTAGTGCTGATAGACATGGCTGTATCAATTCCACCTCAGTGATCACAATATTTTTGCACATTCTTACTATCTGTCACCTGCGTTTCATTTATGAAATAATCCAATTAAAACTCAGTCAAACAGAACTTTTTTTGTCTCACGGATTATATTATAAAAAAAAACTTGAATAGTCAATTTACATTATGCATTAGCACTGTCTGACATGAAATGTTAGCACAAGGTATTTAAGAATTACATTTCCAACCCAACAAAACAAACACTCGAATAACTAATTTTGCTAGCTTTTGATTACATTTGCCTGTAAATCGATCACCTGGATAACTGCATTTTGTAAGACAATAACAAGATGTGATTCCATTATGATATGATTTACTTGAAATGATTAGATTCAGAGTAATTGATTAGTCAGTGAAAAGAAAATTAGAGCAATATAACAATCGAAAAGTGTCTTGCTCCAACCTCTCAAATGTGAGGAG